>NC_047098.1:39229891-39369891 GCF_902459505.1 Geotrypetes seraphini
GCGGATCGCAGAATAACCAGACAGTAGTCAATTTTGATGAAAATGGTATGACTTTGGCTAATTATGTCTCTCACTTCAGTCCAAAAAGTATAAACAGAGGTACAGTCAAAAAGCATTGTTGGAAGGTACCCAACTCGGACTCACATTCCAGCAGTTATTTGAGGAGGACTTGGAAACACGTTGCTGTTTAACTGGCGTCCAGATCGATTTGTGGAGTATAAATAGTAGTGATTGTCTGAGGGAAGCGGAGTGCAATGGTCTATTGCTGTGGCACCAAAGCTGATACCATTGCTGTTCAGAGATCATTTGGACTATTTTTGTTTGATTCCATCCTTCTTGCCCAAAGCAGTTTCTGAACATGGAAATATTCAGGCCTATCTTGCAGGGTCCACAAATATGGATGCGAGAAGAGTACTGCCAAATTACAAGAAGGTAACAAATCCATTTTGTAAGTCTGACAGGCTGTTTGTCGTCTTTCAGGGACCACCTTAAGGTGAGGCAGCATCCAAGATATTAATAGTGCACTGCATAAAGTTAGTCATTGAAGCTGCTTACATAGATGCAAAGTCATTCCAGAGGGGCTTTGAGCTCACTCAGTATATATTCAGACAACATCTTGGGCAGATGCCTAGGCTAATTTCTCCAGAAGATATCTGCAAGGCAACGATGTGGTCATTGCCACACTTCTTTGTGAAACATTACCAACTTGACATTCTGGCCAGAGCAAAGCAGACTTTGGCAAGGCAGTCATTCAGGGGGCCTTTTCTCCCCTCCCCTTCCCTGTAAAGGACTGCTACATCCCACTGGTAATGACTGGTCTAGCTGCATGCTAAGGAAAAATGTATTCATACTTGTTAATTTCCTTTCCTTGAATTCCTCTAGAATTCCACAATTGCTCTAGAAGACTGCAGGGCTGGGGATTAGGTTTCTTTCTTGTAATTAGCATTTAACTACATATGAATTTGATCAGTATGCTCTACAGAGGTTTCACAGTCTGGATTCTTTGGCAGTAGCAATACGGATGTCACTGGAATAGTTTAGATAGAATCTCTACCTCCATCTACTGATCAGAAGGGGATACAACCACTGTTAATGGACTGGTCTAATTGGTTCATAGACAAAATCGTGCGAGACAACGGCGCGCCGACAACTGAGCGCAAGGTTGACGGTGCGCCGAAGAAAAGCACTATTTTAAAGGGTTCTGACGGGGGGTGTTGGTGGGGAACCCCCCCTACTTTACTTAACAGACATCGCGCTGGCGTTGTGGGGGGTTGTAACCCCCCTCATTAAACTTGAAACCAAACTTTTTGCCTGTTTTTTAGGGAAAAAGTTCAGTTTTAAGTATAATGTGAGGGGTTACAACCCCCCACAACGGCAGCACGATGTCTGTTAAGTAAAGTGGGGTGGTTCCTGTCGGAGCCCTTTAAAATAGTGCTTTTCTTCAGCGCGCTGTCAACCTTGCGCTCAGTTGTCTGCGTGCCATTTAGTTCCGTCACCGGTCTAATTTCCTCAAGGAGAGGACATTAACATGTATGAATGAGTTTCTTAGACAGTTTTCTATTTAGTTATCTCCACAGCAAGGTAAGTCTGATGCAAGGGAAACATTCATCTTTGTGTCCTCTTATCTTTCAGCAGGGTGGCTGCAAGGGCATTTGATGCCCTAGGACGGGGGTCGGCAACCTGCGGCTCCAGAGCCGCATTCGGCTCTTTTCCACCTTTGCTGCGGCTCCGGTAGTGTGTCACGCAGGCATGCACCTTACAAGTCCAGCATCGCGGCGGGAAATAGCCATGCTGAGCAGTGAGCTCAGCACATACACAGATGAAAGCCTTGCTTGCTGATTGGTCCGGCGGCCCCGCCCCGCCGTGCCGCCGGACCAATCAGCAAGCAAGGCTTTCATCTGTGTAGTGCTGAGCTCACTTCTCAGCATGGCTATTTCCCGCCGCGACGCTGGACTTGTAAGGTGCCTGAAAAAGAAATCATCCTGGCCGGGGTCGGTGTCATGCTCCGGAGATCTACAGCCTTCCTATCTCCCTCTCCCTTCTACCTGCTTCCGGCCACATCCCCTGCTCCGCGGCTCTCTTCGGCAACTCAGCAGCAGCGATCGACACAAGCTTCTGACGTCGGGGCCTACCCTCTGCGAGTCCCGCTTGTTTCAACTTCCTTTTTCCACACAGGCGGGACTCGTAGAGGGAAGGCCTCGATGTCGGCAGCTTGTCTTGATCACCGCTGCTGACGAGTTGCTGAAGAGAGCCGCGGAGCAGGGGGGTGTTGCCAGGTGCAGGTAGAAGGGAGAGGGCCAGATGCAGGACTCGTGGGTGAGGGAGCAGAAGAGAGAGAGAAAGAGAGAGGGGAGGGAAGCAAAAGGAAATATTTCATACTGGGCTGGGCCGGAGTGGAGGGAGGGTGGAAAGATTCTAGCTACAGGGTGCAGTAACAAAGGAAAAGGGGGGGAAAGCTGAAAATGGAGATAGTGACACAAAGAAGAGAAAGGGTAAACAGGACCTACTGAATAAGGATAGAGATACAGAGGGGACATGAAGAGGAGGTGAAATAGAGACATAGAAGTAATGCTGAAAAAGTGGGGGGGGGGGAGATAAAGACATTGAAAGGGCAAATGGTGAACATGGCGTAAAGATAAGGACAGAGACAAATGAAGATTCTGAAAAAGTGGTGAGATAGGGATATAGGTGAGATGGACACAAAGAAGGGTGATGCTGGAAAATAGGTGGAATGGTAATTCTGACAGACACAGAAGGGAAATGCTGGATCAAGGAGAGATGGGGCTCAGGCTGGATGGAATGAGGAGAAATGCCTTGTTGGCCCGGAACTTCCTCTCCTACGTCAGAATTGACGTCAGGGAGCGGAATGCTGGTCAGCGCAACACTTCTGCAGGGAAAGCTTGGGACGGCGGTGGCTTGGGGGCTGTTCCCCGATTGCGGTGGCAGCAAACCGAGTGGCTTGGGGGAGGGCACGGAGACAGAAAGAAGGGGGAACAGGGAGACAGAAAGAAAAAGTTGGGGGAGAGAATGAGGTCTGGAGGAGAGGAAACATACAGGAGGCTGAAAGAAAGGAAGAAAGATTGGATGCACAGTCAGAAGAAGAAAGTGCAACCAGAGACTCATGAAATCACCAAATAGCAAAGGTAGGAAAAATGATTTTATTTTCAATTTAGTGATCCTGTATATAGCATTAAGATAAGAAACAATATATGCAGTGTTAGATTTGTTTTATAATGGTTTTGCGGCTCCAAGTTTTTTTTTCTTTTCGAAAACGGGTCCAAGTGGCTCTTTATGTCTTAAAGGTTGCAGACCCCTGCCCTAGGAGAACTTGTCCTTGCACCTCTCCTCAATTAACTTTCAGACCTCTACCCCTTCAAGATTTTGATAATTAAGCTCAACAATCGTGATAATTTAAAATCAATCCTAAAAATAAATTTACCCAGGTAACTGGGCTGTTTGAACATTGCTTGCCCTTCCTGCAGGTTAAAGTACGGTACTCATTGATGGTTCTCAGGTTTGTGTAGCTGTCAGGATCTATTGCTTTCCGTTGATTGCAACTGTGCTTTTATGTCCTATCAGAAGGTGCAGCCTTAGGGGATGTCTAGTTTTGCCTAAGGGCTGGGCCTAAGGGCTGGGCAGTTGGAAGTGGCCTGCTTCCAGAATTACCTTTTCAAAATATGATTGTAATGCATTATTTAACCTGAAGCACACACAACCATCAATCCATTAAGCACAATCAGCAGATTTAGTTAATAAAATCTTCTACTTAGCGATTGGCTGAGTAATCTCCAGCTTTGTCCATGAAAGTTCTCATAATGGCTGTTGAACAAACCTGTTTAAAACATGATGGTCCATTAGTTTGTGGTGTTTTCAGAGCTGCCTTTATGGTTCAGTAGTGAGTTGTGAATATTGTTTTCTAGAGTCCAGTAGTTAATTTCTCCATCCCTTTCCTAGAATGCTGCTGTGCTGCTTGCACAAATCAGAATTCAGCTTTGGAAAGTTGAGTGGTGTAGCTTTATAGGCACGGTGCATATTATAAATTGTCCTTCTTGGCTTTGCTGCATCCCATCTCTTTAGTTTACAAAAGTTTTACCTGCTGGGAAAACCTTGGATCCTATGATGCAACTTCTAAACATATACTAAAAAAAAAAATCTCTTTTCTTTTACAGATACATTCTTTAACCATCCATTCCTTGATCAGGTTTCAACAATCAAAAAGTGTAAGTGCATATAGCATATTTTGTTATATTAGTTTAAGGGTTTACGTGACAAATTGATGTACACTCTTTGCATTATTATGTCACATCCATTATTCTGAGTATCCTGTCTGCCAATGGCTAGTGTGGATAATTTGGAAGATGCTAATGGAGAGATCATTTCTATGTTCGCTCCCAAATGTAAGGTGATAATCACCAATTAAATGATGTGATGATCATGGAAAACTGGCAAACTGCATTAATGTTGCACACAACTGGATGATATAAAAATAAAATACAGTAAATATATTCTGTAAATAGAATTTTATATGATTTTTCTTCCCTTATCTGCTTTTATTTTTTAATGTGGTAAACATAAGGTATATAGAAACTTTATCCCTCCAAAAAGTTAGAAAGTGACATTCTGCTTTGGTTTGAAGGTTCAAATTTGAGTTGTAGATCTGAGTTTATGTGTTCCATCTGCAGCCAACCCTGTGCCAGTGCCCACTTATGCCGGCTCAGCCTCTGGGAGCTCTTGTGGTAGTTCACCATCATGCCGTTTTGCTTCACCTCCAGTAAGTTTATTTTTTTATATAGGGATAAGGGATTGGGATTTGATATACTGCTTGGACAAGGTGTATTAAATGGTACTCAAGCATTTTTCCCTGTCTGTCCTGGTGGGCTCACAGTCTATCTAATGTACCTGGAGCATTAAGTGACTTGCCCAGGGTCACAAGAAGCAGAGCAGGGTTTAAACCTTCCACCTTGGGGTGCTGAGGCTGTAGCTCTAACTACTACATCATTCTCTTCTCATTTTCCATTGCACATTTGTTTCCTTGCAACTCCAATATATTTTAGGGTCTGTTTTATTTGTGGGGTTAATGCTTTCTGGCTCTCTTGTCTGTATGCAGAAATCAAAGAACATTCTACGTCACTGTATTGGGCAGCCTAGTATCTGGCCACTTCCTGCTGTGTTCTTTTTAGCCCACAGAGCTTAGTTAAAAGAGCCTAGTAGCACAACATTACAGAGAAACTTGTAAATTGTACCTAAACAGACCCTTCTCTTCGGAGCAAGTGAGTGAAATATAATTCTGGATCACTGGCCACAAATGGACATAAGAACATAAGAAGTTGCCTCCACTGGGTCAGACCAGAGGTCCATCCCGCCCAGTGGTCCGCTCCCGCGGTGGCCCACCAGGTCCTTTGACCTGTGAAGTGATTTGACCATTTTTATATCCTACCTCTGCTTCTATCTGTACCCCTCAATCCCTTTATCCTTTAGGATCCTATCCAAACCTTCCTTGAACCCCTGTACTGTGGTCTGGCCTATCACAACCTCTGGAAGAGCGTTCCATGCGTCTACCACCCTCTGGGCAAAAAAGAACTTCCTAGCATTTGTTCTGAACCTGTCCCCTTTCAATTTCTCCGAGTGACCCCTAGTGCTTGTGGTTCCCCACAGTTTGAAGAATCTGTCCTTGTCCACTTTCTCTATGCCCTTCAGGATTTTGAAGGTTTCTATCATGTCCCCTCTAAGTCTCCTCTTCTCCAGGGAGAACAGCCCCAGCATTTTTAACCTGTCAGCGTATGAAAAATTTTCCATACCTCTTATCAGTTTTGTCGCTCTTCTCTGGACTCCCTCGAGTACTGCCATGTCTTTCTTGAGGTACGGCGACCAGTACTGGACACAGTATTCCAGGTGCGGGCGCACCATTGCACGATACAGTGGCATGATGACTTCTTTCGTCCTGGTTGTGATACCCTTTTTGATGATGCTCAGCATTCTGTTTGCTTTCTTTGAGGCTGTCGCACACTGCGCCAATGGCTTCAATGTTGCGTCCACCATTACCCCCAGGTCTTTTTCAAGGTCGCTCACCCCTAGCAATATTCCCCCCATTTTATAGCTGAACATCGGGTTCTTTTTCCCTACATGCATGACCTTGCATTTGTCCACATTGAAACTCATTTGCCATTTTTTTGCCCACTCCTCTAGTCTCGTCAGGTCCCTCTGCAGGTCTTCACAATCCTCCTTGGTTTTGACCCTGCTACGGAGTTTGGTGTCATCAGCAAATTTAATGACCTCACATTTCGTCCCCGTCTCCAGGTCGTTGATAAATATATTGAACAGGAGTGGTCCCAACACCGATCCCTGAGGGACTCTGCTCGTGACCCATTGCCAGTCTGAGTAATGCCCTTTTACTCCAACCCTCTGTTTTCTGCCCGCCAGCCAGTGTCTGATCCATCTGTGTACATCCCCTTGCACCCCGTGATTCCACAGCTTCTTAAGCAGTCTTTCGTGAGGTACCTTGTCGAAGGCTTTTTGGAAGTCGAGGTAGATGATGTCTATGGCTTCCCCCTTGTCCATCTGGCTGTTTATTCCCTCAAAGAAGTACAGTAAGTTCGTGAGGCACGACCTACCCTTGCAGAAGCCGTGCTGGCTCGCCTTCAGTTGTCCATTTTTTTCTATGTGCTCGCAGATTGTGTCCTTGACCAGTGCTTCCATCATCTTTCCCGGGACCGAGGTCAAGCTCACCGGCCTGTAGTTTCCCGGATCTCCTCTTGATCCCTTCTTAAAGATGGGCGTGACATTTGCTATTTTCCAGTCCTCTGGGATCTCCCCAGTTTTCAAGGATAGATTACATATTTGGCAAAGTGTTTCCGCATCCTCTCGGCTCGCCTCTAATTGGACCAGCTTTTCATCGTGGTCTCCATTTATGATCTCCTCAGGTTCTGGGATATTGGATATATCCTCTCTCGTGAAGACTGACGAGAAGAACATGTTTAGTCTATCAGCTATCTCTTTTTCCTCTGTTACCACTCCTTTCCTGTCTCCGTCGTCCAATGGTCCCACTTCCTCCCTGGCTGGTTGCTTCCCCTTCACATACCTGAAGAATGGTTTGAAGTTTCTTGCTTCCCCCGCCAGTCTTTCCTCATACTCTCTTTTTGCTTTCCTAACCTCTCGGTGACATTCTTTCTGGTGCCTTTTGTGCTCCTTCTGGTTGTCCCTTGTTGGGTCCTTTTTCCATTTTCTGAAAGATGATTTCTTGTCACTTATCGCCTTTTTTACTGCATTGTTTATCCACGCCGGGTTTTGAGCTCGATTCTTTTTGCACCCTTTTGGACCTTCCTGATATTCTTCTAATGCATGTGTTTGAAGTTTGTCTTTATTTATTTATTTTATAAGTTGCTTTTGGTGCCGCTCCGCTTTACCTTGTTGATAGATTTGTTACTATGATTCACGGGAACAGTAGATAATCCCATGCCTTATTTATGTTCCCTTCTGTTAAGGGCTGTAAAAATAAGAAATATCATGGGCACTACCATGATATTTCCTACCAAGCAGCTCAATTCGATAAAGAATTCCGCCCATTACTGACCAGATCAATATCTTATAAACACTACAGAAAACTTTTCTTATTTCTAAATTTGTAGCTAACTAATTCTTATGTATTGCATTATCTCTGTATTCACTCATAGCATAATCTTTTGTAAACCGCATTAAACTAAGGGTTATATGGTATAGAAATCTGTTATTATGTTATGTTTTAGGTATTTATTTACTGCCTATCAGGTTATCTAAGTGGTTTATAATCATAAGAACATAAGAAGTTGCCTCCATCCTGCCCAGCGGTCCGCTCCCGCGGCGGCCCATCAGGCCCATTGCCTGAGTAGTGGCCTATACCTATCTATACCCTTCAATCCCTTTTTCTTCTAGGAATCTATCCAAACCTTCTTTGAAACCATTTAATGTTTTCTTGTCTACAACAGCCTCTGGAAGCGCGTTCCATGTATCCACCACCCTCTGAGTGAAAAAGAACTTCCTAGCGTTTGTTTTAAACCTGTCCCCTTTCAATTTCTCCGAGTGCCCCCTTGTACTTGTGGTGCCCTTTAATTTGAAAAATCTGTCCCTGTCTACTTTTTCTATGCCCTTCAGGATCTTGAAGGTTTCTATCATGTCTCCTCTAAGTCTCCGCTTTTCCAGGGAGAAAAGTCCCAACTGCTTCAATCTGTCGGTATATGGGAGATTTTCCATTCCCTTTATCAGTTTAGTTGCTCTTCTCTGTACTCCCTCAAGTACTGCCATGTCCTTCTTGAGGTACGGCGACCAGTACTGGACACAGTACTCCAGATGCGGCCGCACCATTGTACGATACAGCGGCATGATGACTTCCTTCATCCTGGTCGTAATACCCTTCTTTATGATACCCAACATTCTGTTTGCTTTCTTTGAGGCTGTGGCGCACTGCGCCGATGCCTTCAGTGTTGCGTCTACCATCACTCCCAGGTCTCTCTCCAGGTTACTGACCCCTAGTGGTGTTCCCCCCATTTTGTATGTGAACATCGGGTTCTTTTTCCCCACGTGCATGACCTTGCATTTTCCTATGTTGAAGCTCATTTGCCATTTTTCGGCCCACTTTTCCAGCTGCGTTAGATCCTTTTGGAGATCTTCGCAGTCTTCCCTGGTTTGAGCCCTGCTGTATAGTTTGGTGTCATCTGCAAATTTAATGACCTCACACTTGGTACCCGTCTCTAGGTCGTTTATGTAGATATTGAACAGGAGCGGTCCCAGCACCGACCCCTGCGGAACTCCACTCGTGACCCCTTTCCAGTCTGAGTAATGGCCCTTTATGCCAACCCTCTGCTTCCTGTTTGCCAGCCAGTTTTTGATCCATCGGTGGACCTCCCCTTGCACGCCGTGGATCCATATTTTCTTAAGCAGTCTCTCGTGTGGTACCTTGTCGAAGGCTTTTTGGAAGTCAAGGTAAATGATGTCTATAGATTCCCCTCTATCCACCTGGCTGTTCACTCCCTCAAAGAAGTACAATAAGTTTGTGAGGCATGACCTGCCCTTGCAGAAGCCATGTTGACTCGTTTTTAGCTGCCCATTTTTTTTCGGTGTGTTCACAGATGCTGTCTTTAATCAGTGCCTCCATCATCTTTCCCGGGACTGAGGTCAGGCTCACCGGCCTGTAGTTTCCTGGGTCGCCCCTTGAGCCCTTCTTGAAGATGGGCGTAACGTTTGCTATTTTCCAATCCTCCGGGATCTCTCCGGTTTTTAAGGATAGGTTGTATATCTGTCGAAGTGGCTCCGCTATTTCGTTTTTTAGTTCCTTGAGTACCCTTGGGTGAATGCCGTCCGGACCTGGCGATCTGTCGCTCTTTAGTCTATCTATCTGCCTGAGTACATCTTCTTGGCTTACCTCTAAATTGACCAGCTTATCATCTTGGTCTCCTATTGCAATCTCCTCGGGTTCCGGAATGTTGGTTGTATTCTCCATCGTGAAGACTGACGTGAAGAACTCATTTAACCTGTCAGCTATCTCTTCCTCTTCTTTTACTACTCCCTTTCTGTCTCCATCATCCAATGGTCCCACTTCTTCTCTTGCCGGTTGCTTCCCCTTGACGTATCTGAAGAACGACTTGAAGTTTGTTGCTTCCTCTGCCAGTCTCTCTTCGTATTCTCTTTTTGCTTTTCTAACCACTCGGTGACACTCTTTCTGGTGTTCTTTGTGCACTTTTTGGTTCTCCTCTGTTTGGTCTTTTTTCCATTTTCTGAACGATGCTTTCTTGTCGCTTATCGCCTTCTTCACTGCATTTGTTATCCACACTGGGTTTTTTGTTCTATTTTTTTTTGCACCCTTTCCTGAACTTGGGGATGCACAGGTTTTGCACTTCGTGCACAGTTCCCTTGAGTAAGGTCCAGGCTTTTTCCACGGATTCCATCTTCCCTATGTTGCCTTTGAGTTTCTTTCCCACCATTTCCCTCATGGCATCATAATTTCCTTTTTTGAAGTTGAGTGCCGTCGTTGTGGTTCTTTTCCCCTTTGATGATCCAATTTCTAGCCTGCACTGGATCGTGTTATGATCGCTGTTACCTAGCGGGGCTAATACTGACACCTCCTTTGCTGGCCCCCCTAGTCCGTTGAAGATTAGGTCAAGAGTGGCGTCACCTCGTGTTGGTTCCATGACCAATTGCTCCATGAAACAGTCCCTCGTGACCTCTAGGAATTTGGTCTCCCTTGCAAAGTTTGAGTGTCCAATACTCCAGTCTATCCCAGGATAGTTGAAGTCCCCCATCACCACCACATTTCCGCTTCTGCATACCTGCCTCAGTTCTGTCTCCAGGTCCTGGTCGATTTCTTCAGGTTGTCCAGGTGGGTGGTAGTACAGACCCAATTTAATGTTTGCCCCAGTTCCTCCCTGTAGCTTAACCCATAATGATTCCAAGCCATCCGCCTGTACTGTTGTTTCCATCCTGGTTGAGGATATGGAGTCTTTTATGTACAGCGCTATTCCTCCACCCTTTTTATGTGCCCTGTCTTTCCTGTATAGTTTGTACCCTGGTATGGCCACATCCCATTGATTGTCCTCAGTCCACCACGTTTCTGTGACTCCAATTGTCTAGGTCCATTTTGCTGGCAGTGATTTCTAGTTCTCCCATTTTGGCCCTCAAGCTCCTAGCATTTGTGTATAGGCAGTTTAAGACCCAGTTTAAGACCCTCTCTTTTTGTTTTCCTCGTGTTTTGGTACTCCTGCAGTCCTCCTCATGGTTTGCTAGCCCCCGAGCTTCATCATCCTCCTGCTGCTGTGTGTCTGTGATGTCCTCAGCCCGTTTCCCCAGCACCTCTTGTTCTCGTAATTCCCACTCAGTCCTGGGCTCTTTTTCACAAAGTCTTTGCCCCTCTGGCTCCTGTTGTTCTGTGTTGGTGCCGCTTACCAGTTCCATTTGTGCCCTCGGTCCCTGCAATGCGTCCTTAGGTCCTTTTTCAAAACATACACACTCAGTCCCAAGTCCGTATCCTTGTCAGGTACTGATGTCCGATGTGTCGAGGTCAGATCAACTATCGGCTTTCCCCTTCTCCTTAGTTTAAAGCCAAGTCTATGATCTCAGGTACTCAAGTATTTTCCCTATCTGTTCCGGTGGGCTTACAATCTATGTAACATACCTGGGGCAATGGAGGATTGAGTGACTTGCTCAGGGTCACAAAAAGCAGCACAGGATTTGAACCCACAACCTCAGGGTGCTGAGGCTGTAGCTCTAACCACTAGGCCAGTGTTTTTCAACCTTTTTTGGGCAAAGGCACACTTGTTTCATGAAAAAAATCACGAGGCACACCACCATTAGAAAATGTTAAAAAATTTAACTCTGTGCCTATATTGACTATATATAAAGTAATTCTCTTGAATAGGAATTAAATAAACACAAAGAAAGTATTTTATAATTACTTTATTATGAAATATTAAGTAAACAGAATAGTGAAAAATTATAAAATACTTTATTCAGTGCGAAACCTGGGCCTGTTTGGCTGAACACAAAGCTGATATTCTGGCTGGAATCGAAGAAAGACACACACGTAGCTCTTTGTCAACAGCCGTTCCCTTCACCGCCCCGTCACCGTCACCGCCATCCCTTTCACCGCCCCGTCACCGCCACTGCCGTCCCATTCACCGCCCCGTCACCGTCCCCGCTGCATCCATATAAGCCTTAGTACTGTAATATTTAGCTTATTCCTTTCTTATAAATCAAAGTTCCTGCTGCTGAACTAGAGAAAGAGATGTTCAGCTGGCAGGGCTTTGTTTATAAATTTTTATCAACACAACTAATATACTATTTTATCCTAAAGCAAAAAATAAATAAATAAATATAATTTTTTTTTCTACCTTTGTTGTCTGGTTTCTGCTTTCCACATCTTCTCATTCAATTCCTTCCATCCACTGTGTGTCTTCTCTCTACGTCTTCCATTTGCTGTTACTGTGCCTCTCCCTCCCCCCCCCCCCCCCCCAATTGGTCTAGCACCCATCTTCTTCCCTCCGCTCCCCCATAGTCTGGCATCTGTCTTCTTCCCACTCTGTCTTCCACATTTCCCTTCGGGGTCTGTTCCTCTCCACCCTCCTTTAATGTCTGTCCTATTCCTTTCCACCACCACCCTTCCCTCCCTCCTTTACCATCTGTTCCTTTCTACTACCCTTCAGCTCCTCTCACGTGGCTTATCTATCTACCTTCCTCCCTCTTATTTTCATGGCACGTTACAATGTAATTTGTGCAAGCCACTGGAGCCTGCGAACTCGGTCCCTGTCCCATCCCCACAAACCATCTTGCTTCTGTGCTCCTATTTTCTCCATTTCTAATATCTCCCCTATGTATCTGTCATTGCCCCCCCCCCCCTGTGTCCATATACCATCCCCATGGCATGTCCCCTTTATGTCTCTGTCCCTATGCCCCATGCACATAATTTCCCCTCTTTCTGTTACCTTCCTGTGTCCAGATTTCCCCTATCTTCCTCTTCCATACCAGTGTGTCTCTTCTTTTCAACCCCATCTAGCTTTTTTCCCTCTTTCTTCCCTACCCCCCTGCTTCTAGCATCTGGCTCACCTGCCTGTCCTTCCCTTTCTTTCCTGCTGTGGGTTTTTCTTTCCGTCTTCATCCCCTTGGCCCAGAATCCTTTTCCCTTTCACTCCCTCCTTCCAATTTGAGCCGGGAACACGAGCGATCGCACGGTCCCCGCAGCCACCACTCGCCTGCCCAATCGATCCTACTGTTTAGCCAGCTCTCTCCCTTCGCCTCACCTTAGTTTGTAGGTTTTGTTTTTCGGCGACATGCACGCTTTCCCAAAGAGCCGCGCACGCGCGGCTACTCAGTGTTCAATCTTCTGCTCTGCTGCAACTTCCTGTTTCCGGTTGCGTCAGAGCAGAAGATCGAAACTGAACAGCAGCGGGGACTGGGGGGTCTCATGGGAGCGCGTGCGGGACCCGGCCTGAGGCCTAATCAGTGTCTGCACCGTACGGCACACCAGGCAACATCTCGCGGCACACTAGTGTGCTGCGGAACAGTGGTTGAAAAACACTGCACTAGGCCACTCCTTCCTCCTTCTTGATGACTGATGCTAGTATCCAGCCTTCTCCAAGGACAGACAGGACTGTGAATCTTCATGCATGGAGTGATATAATCAGTGGGGCCTGTCATGGGAAATGAAACCAACCTAATCCAAAAATTATCTCCTAAACAGTCCAAAGTCTTTCTAAAGAGAGGAAAAAGATTTCAGCAACATAACATAACATCGTACTTATAAACCGCACAACCATAAATTCAATGCGGTGAACAAAAGATTAAAAATAACATAACCTAAGGATGATTTAAATTAGTTTGTTAAATATTTTGAAAAAATGAGTTTTCAATTGAGTTCTAAAGTGCTTGTAATCCCAGAGACAATTTTGGCAGATAATCAAGTCTGTGATAGATAGGTTCTGTTGTCTTTCGATTAAAAACCTCTCTTTGATCTTGCCAAAATTCATGTAAAATTTATTTCTTTAAATTTTACATGAATTTTGGCAATTATGGTACAAACTGAATTTCAATAATTATGAAAATGTCACTTAGCTTTCTTCATAAAGATTTCCCTGTTGTTCGGTGAACCCAAACTCTATTTGCCATATCCTCAACAGAACCTGTTTCGCCACCTGCTGTGGCTTCTTCAAGGGTCTGAATTATCAAGGGATATTGATAATTGGAAAACATACAAAGTCCACCAGCATTCAAGCACCTTCAATACGCCATTGAAGGTGCTTGAACGCTGGTGGACTTTGTATGTTCTTGAGGCACTCTTGACACATCACCCTTCCATGTCCAGGACGTTCTCTTTGACGCTTTATTTCTCATTCTACCAGAAGATATCATGTCGAAGACTTTGACTCGGAACTCTCCATCCACTCATCTAAGGTTGATGGCTTCATATCGGACCTAGAGTCCAATGTCTAAGACCGCCTCTCAAATATCCCTTGTAGAGGGGACGACCTCTTTGGGCTTCACATAGAGGAGGTTACAAAAATCAAAAAGCATACTGATTGCATCTTAGATAATGTGGTCATACAATTACTCAACCTCCTCAATCTTCATGTAAATATAGTGCACCTTATAGATGACGGCCCTGTTATACCTTCAGATGTTGCTACAATCAACTTTCCTCCTCATCGCGTTCTTCAAACCAGAGGCATCCTCATCAGCAGAGACAGCTGTCTCACCCTTTACAGGCTCAACAGTCTTGACTTTTTTCTGCAGAGCATCGCCAAGGAACCTCTCCCCCCACCAGAATTGCCAGTGGGGAGTTAAATCCACTACTTTTATCACCACTGGGCCCTTATCTCATCAAACATTTGGGTTCTTCTGGTGTTACATTCCTTTAGCTACTAGTAGATTAAAGAGTTCCTGCCCAATAACAGCAAATGGGAGAGGATTGCATGACACAGTAAGACACCCTGAAAGCTTCTAGAAAGTGTTGGCTAAAGTGCTGTTTTCTGCACTGGCTCTATTGGTAACATTACACCATGCATGAGGATTCAAGCCCTCCTGTCCTTTGGGAATACCCGCTATAAGTAAGTAATTTTGTTTTTGGAGCACATATTGTTATGTGAATTGGCTTTAGCAGTGAGTAAATAGAAGATGCATCCTGAATGGTTTATGGAATTATCTGAAATGGTTTCATTGAACATTTTGCAGTGTAGTATGGGAACGTTAACCTGAGTCTTAACACAAGGAATCAACATCCAGTCTAAATAGAACCCCTTCAAAAGAACTAAGAAGGGTGTTTCAGAATTTGCCCTGAGCTGTTCCAGAGAGCAGAAATCTTGTTTATTTGAGGTTATATGTTTGGCACATTTCATGCCAAAATTTTCCTAAATAAATCTGAGCTTTTCATTTGGCCAAAGGTTATTTTTAAAGTAAGGTACCGTGGAAACTATTGTTACTACAACATAAAGATCTTGGCACCTATCTGTGGTATTCCAAATTCACAAATATTTTTTTTAAATCTTAGTCCCTGCCAGACATGCAACATGTTCAGGAGGAAAATTTATCTTCTCCGCCCCTGGGTCCTCCAAACTTTCTTCAAGTGTCCAAAGAATCTGGCAGCACCAGCAGTAAGAACTCTTCTTGTGACACAGATGACTTTGTCCTGGTCCCCCACAATATTGCATCAGATCCCTCATGTAAGAGTGTTTTCCATGCAGAGCTTTGATTTGGTTTATTGAAATTCTGTTTTAATTATGTTAAACCTAATATAAGATGTGTTTTTTGTTTCTTCACTTGTCTAGTTGAGTCTTTCCTAGACAGGGCTTTATTGGTTGCAATAAGTCAAAGCTTACAGATTATGTATGTTCTAATACTTTGATAAAAATGCTTTATATAATGTAATGTAGCTGCATATTCAATATTCTGTTGTCATTTTGTAGTGCTTTGGATTGCATCCATCTTCAAAGAAAAATGTTTAATGAAATGTCATTTTCCCAGGCACTGACAGAATAAAGCATGTTACTGTCACTCCTCCCTCCCTTGCTCCTTATAAATTTTCCGTCTGTCAACAGGTTTATATGCAAGCCTACTTATTACAATTCCACAAACACTTACAGGATGTAATATATTTACAGTATAATAAATCATCCAGCTTTGTACTCTTTGGTGCTGTCCCCTCTTTTCAGATGACATGCCTGTGGGAGCAGCAGGTAGACGGACTTCCAGTGAATTCTTGATGTGCGGCGGGTATGTTTGCTTTATTTATAATATAATATGGTGAATTATATTTAATTTCATGGTTTCTCTGGTTTATCGCTGTAGACCAGAGGTTCTGAATCCAGTCCTCGGAACACAACCAGCCAGTCAGGTTTTCAGGATACAGCAAATATGCATGAGATAAATTTTCATACACTGCCTCCATTGTATGTAAGTCTGTCTTATGCATTCATTGTGGATATCCTGAAAACTTGACTGGATGGGTGTGTTCTGAGGACTGGGTTAAGAACTCCTGTTACAGACTAATACATTAGAGGCACTTATTTGTAGCAGCAGGCTTTCATAAATAGGATCTTGCAGTCATAATATGATGATGTCACCTAACTGAACATACACAGATAATAAGAAATAAATAAATAAAATATCTGCTCTCCGAGTTGCAGAAGAACCTTCCCAAGTTTTCTGCACTGGCAGTTGTCACCTGTCCCTTAGTTCATATCAAATCTTCTGTTGAAGAGGTGAGAATAAGTGGGATCATATGGTTGTATGATCCTTCTGTCATGGAGAAACCCCTCATTACAGGTAAACCATGCTGCTCTACCTGAAGGCAGACAGGATACATGCAGCCACACTTGGTAAATCCCAGGCTGAAGGTTGCTGCTGCTTGAATATTTTAACGGAATCGTTAGGATGCTGAGTGATGAGAGAATTTATGGTGGTTTGTTGATTGTAATTATTTTATTGTACGTTTTATATTGTACGTATGATGTAAAAGTGCAATATGAATGATGGAATTAAATCAAAAATTTGTTTGCAACAACCTTTGAGAGAAATTTATTGTATTGGGTGAATGGATTTGAAGACTGTCATGAGCAAATTCCGTCAGATCTGGAAGATTAGTTGAGATGGTAGTGTGCAGTGAAGGTGTACATTGAGGACCAAGTAAGCTGCCTTGCATGCCTCAACAGTCAAGGCTGACTGGCATGTAGTAGTAATAACTGGAAAGACCATAGTAGGCTCAATTTTAAATTTTGGTGGAATTCAGTTTGCCACATATACAGAATGGAAAGATCAATAGCGGTGCAAAATGGAAATTATAAAAACTTCATTAAAATTTGGGAACCATTAACGTCCTTTTGTCATGATTGATGCCATTTTCCTAATATTTCTATATTTAATATGTAAGATAAGGGTGGGGTGGGGGAGGGTTTCTATTATATGAAAAATAAAAATTACTAAAGGGATTTCAGGATGGGAGAGGGAGGGTTATATTTACAACTATAAGTTATAATGATAAGATGTACAAGTGGTTAAATCTATGTTATTGTGTTGCAATTTTTGTACACTTGATGAAAGTTTTAAAATGAATAAAGAATTTAAAAAAAAAAAGAAAGGGAATACAAAAGATTGGTTGAGATGGAATAGATTGATTGGATCCAAGGGAATGCTAAAAAGTTCTCGGTTCAACCAGTGGCTATTGTGACTCACCAAATAGCATGACTTAAAACTTCTGACCTCAGAGAGGATTCTCTAATACTTCCTGTCTGGGCGACAGCCTCTGGTGAAAAATACAGCTCAAAGAGGATTCCACAGCTATCTGGAAACTCTCTGCATACCCTCCTGATCAATCTCAGCAATATTGCAGGCCTTCTGCTTCCACTACTTACCACAAATCCTACCATTGGTGGTCAATGGTGATAGTTTGAACCCAGGACAGAGTAGTGACTGGACATCACTTCTCTTCCAGCCAGAGGGGGATAGAAAGGAGGAAGGAAGGGAATCGTATGAGGGAACTGGCAGGTACTTGTGTGCCTTGGGACTACTGTAAATGCTAACATTTAGTTGTTTTATTTTTAAGTGATGTGGATTCTCCTTGTAAAATGAAGAATACATTTGGCCTACCCACATCATTCTTTGCCCTCCTTGCTATCAGTTACCACATATAAATAGCTTGCTAAGATCACTATTTGCACATGTAGGTGATCTATTTGTTTAATAGTCACAGTTTACTGGTTGGAATGCTTCTGAAACAAGGTCCTTACTGTGTGTTAGAAATTTATTTGTACCGTATGAAAATATTCTTATGTAACTAACATTATCTTCACTTTCCCTGATGTAATCTAGACATTTGGATTTTTTTCTATACTGTAAATAAATCTTAGGATATTGTCTTACTTTGTAAGGATTAACTTGTCTTTTAGAAAGCCAAGTGAGTGTTGAATTTTTGGAAGTGTAATTTCTTTCTTTGACTCTCTTTGTTCAAAATGTACAGACAATCACCATTAAATGTTTCTGGGGGCTCAGGAGCTATACTGAAACCATCCTCTAGCTCTTCACGATGTGTTACTTCAACATCTGCCAACAGGTGTGTGGGCATAGGATTTATCTTTTGTATTTTCCACTGTAAAGCCAGTTTATCCCAGGACAAACAGGCAGTATATTCTCACATGTGAGTAATGTCATCCATGGAGCGTGGTACGGACAGTGCAAAAGTGTACTTTCAGCTTAAAAAACTGAAAAGTCTCGAGACCGCCCTTACTATGCATGCGCAAGTGCCAACCCACCCGACATTGATGCACGGTGACCGTCAATTCTCAGCTTTCTGTGAAGTAAAAGTCTTTATCCCAGGACAAGCAGGCAGCATATTCTTGACTGATGGGTGACGGCACCGACGGAGCCCCGGTACGGACAATTTTAGAGTGATTGCACTCTAAGAACTTGGAAAGTTCTAGCAGGCCGCACCGCGCACGCGCGAGTGCCTTCCCGCCCGACGGAGGCGTGCAGGTCCCCAGTTTCTTAGTTTCCGCGGAGCTAAGAAGACGCACGTTTCAACAGCTGTTGAAAACTTTTTTTCTATTTTCACCTTCCCGCTCGCGTAAACTCGTTGGGAAATATTGTTTCCCTCATTTTATTTTATTTTCTTTGTTTAAAAAAAAACAAAACAAAACTTAATTCGTTTTTCTTTCATTTTTTCGGTTTCGCCCCAGCGGGGCCTGTTGCCACCATCGAGGCCTCGGCCTTCGATTTGGCTGAAGCCGTTTTTACATTCATGCCCCCTCAACCCGGGTTTAAGAAGTGCCAGCGGTGCGCTCGACCAATTTCACTCACAGACCCGCACAACTGGTGTCTACAGTGTCTTGGTCCTGACCATTGAGCGTCTACTTGCACTCGCTGTGCCACTCTTAAAAAGAGAACTTTAAAAAATCGACAAATCCAACAGCGATTATTGTTTGGTACCGAGATGTAGGATTCGGCGGCACCGGTCCACACTTCGACCCCGACGCAGTCGGCACCTGCCTCGTCGACACCGCGCCAGTGTCGCACCCTTCAGGTAAGCCGGCTAAGAAGCCTTCCCCGCTGGAGCGCCCTCCGGTCTCAGTGGTAGCGAGCCCAATCCTGCCGACCTCGAGGCGCCCACGGAAGCGCTCCGCTCCGATTGAGGTAAGCCCCTCGACATCGGGTTCCTCTTCGGAGTGTAGAGCGGCACCCAAGGTACCGCAGAAGAAAAAAGCGGTACCGGTGCCTTCACTGGACGAGCGCATTGCTGCCGTCCTGCAAGTACAGCTTAAAGAACAACTACAGCAGCTGTTACCTGCCCTTCTGACACCGAGCCTTCCAGTCCCAGTCCGGTCTGAGCCTCCGGTACCGACAGTGGAGCAGCCTCCTTTGTCGGCATCCACCTTGTCGGTACCGATGCATACCACTTCCTCGATATCTATGCCAGTCTTAGCGCCGGAACCGAGATCCTTACACCAGGCTGTTCAAACATCGGCGCCGACACAGCCTATAACATCTCACGGTACCGTTTCACAGAGGTCTGGGAAGTCGATGCATAAAACTCGACACCTAGAACCCTCCACACCGGAATCCCGGGACCGCAGTTTTCAAGTGCGGGACCCTGATCTGTGGGGCGATTCGGAGGACCCTCTTCTCTCAGAGGGAGAGTGTTCATCAGGAGAAGAGGATCCTTCTGCTTTGGATCCATCCTCTAAACCTGATGCAACTTCTTTTACCTCTTTTCTCAAAGAGATGTGTGAATCTCTCTCTATTCCCTTGGAGGCTGAATCCAAAAAATCCAAGGCATTTCTTGATGCTCTGGATTTTGACCAGCCTCCAAGGGAATTTCTCAAACTGCCTCTCCATGACATATTAAGAGAGACATTTTACAAAAATCTAGAGACACCCTTGACCATCCCAGGAGCTCCCCGCAAACTGGACTCCTTATATAAGGTCATACCTATTCCAGGCTTTGACAAGCCGCAACTCCCCCATGAGTCCTTACTGGTGGAATCTACTTTAAAGAAATCCACGGGGGCTAGTGTATATGCTTCTGTCCCTCCTGGCAGAGAAGGTAAGGCCATGGATAAGTTTGGCAAGAGGTTGTATCAAAATGCGATGCTAGCAAATAGATCAGGGAACTATGCTTTCCATTTTTCTTTTTACCTTAAGCATCTCATTCAGACTTTGTCATCTTTTGAGAAATATCTCCCTGACCGTAAAAAATCTGCCTTTCGCCAAACTTCTTCATCGATCTTACAACTGCGCAAGTTCATGGTCAGATCAATCTATGACACCTTTGAGCTGACCTCTAGGGCCACAGCTATGTCGGTAGCTATGCGGCGACTGGCCTGGCTCAGAGTTTCAGAACTCGATGTCAATCATCAAGATCGACTGGCCAATGCACCTTGTTTGGGGGATGAGCTGTTTGGAGAATCCATGGACTCCACTACTCAGAAACTCTCAGCTCATGAGACTCGATGGGACACTCTCCTTAAGACAAAGAAGAAGACCCCACCTACTAGGCCTTTTCGCCAACAATCGGCCTATCAACGTAGATTTGTGGCTCGTCCTTTACCTCAGACCCAGCAGCAACCCAGGCGTCAGAGGCAACAACAGAGGCAAGCTGCTAGACCAGCACAGCAGCAACAGCAGGTGAAACCTCCCCCTTCACAGAAATCAACTCAACCCTTTTGACTTGGTTCTCCAGGACATAGCCAGTCTCTCTCCTTCTGCCCATCTTCAGCAGCCCATAGAAGGACGCCTTACTCATTTCATAAGCCGTTGGGAAATCATCACCTCGGATCAGTGGGTCCTCAACATCATCCGCCACGGCTACTCTCTCAATTTCCAGACTCTTCCTTCCTAAAGTCTGCCAAGAGAGTCTGCTTTGAACACTTCTCAGTCTTCCCTCCTTCTTCAAGAGGTTCAATCCCTCCTTCTTCTGAACGCCATAGAGGAGGTTCCTCTGGATCAAAAGAGGCAGGGATTTTACTCCCGTTACTTTCTAGTTCCCAAAAAGACAGGAGATCTCAGACCCATTTTAGATCTTCGCGATCTCAACAAATGCTTGGTAAAAGAGAAATTCAAGATGCTTTCTCTAGCTACTCTTTATCCTCTTCTCAATCAAGGGCGACTGGCTATGTTCCCTAGATCTCAAAGAAGCATACACTCACATCAATCTGGCCTCCAGACAGTACCTCCGCTTCATGATCAACCATTGTCATTACCAATACAAGGTGCTACCCTTCGGTCTGGCCTCCTCTCCAAGAGTGTTCACCAAATGTCTGATTGTGGTGGCCGCCTTTCTACGTTCCCACCACCTTCAGGTGTTTCCTTACCTGGACGATTGGTTGATAAAGGCCAATCCTTCTCAGATAGTACTCCAGGCCACCAACCAGACCATCATGTTTTTACAACTTCTGGGGTTCGAGATCAATCTACCCAAATCTCATATTATCCCCACTCAGAGACTTCAATTCATTGGAGCGGTGCTGGACACAGTCCTCATGAGAGCTTTTCTGCCGTCCAACCGTCTTCACACTCTCCAATCTCTGTGTCAGCAGGTGCTTCATCAACGTTCCATCTCTGCCAAGCAAATGATGATACTCTTGGGTCACATGGCCTCCACAGTTCATGTCACACCCTTCGCACGTCTCCACCTACGCACTCCTCAATGGACCCTAGCGACCCAGTGGTCCCAAGCGACGGATCCTTGCTCACGACACATATCTGTGACATCCTCTCTTCATCAGTCTCTACAATGGTGGTTGATATCCTCAAATCTCTCCAGAGGTCTTTTGTTCCATCTACCTCCTCATCAACTTGTCATCACCACCGACGCCTCCCCTTATGCCTGGGGAGCTCATTTGAACGAATTCCAAACTCAAGGACTTTGGACAGCCCAGGAAATGAAACATCGCATCAACTTCCTGGAACTCAGAGCGATGTTTTATGCCCTCAAGGCCTTCCAGCATCTTCTCTTTCCTCAGGTCCTTCTACTGTGCACAGACAATCAAGTTGCGATGTACTACATCAACAAGCAGGGTGGGACGGGCTCTCGCCTCTTGTGCCAGGAAGCCCAGAAGATTTGGGCTTGGGCCACAGATCACCACCTATTCCTAAAAGCTATCTACATTCAGGGAGAACAGAATTCCTTAGCGGACAAGCTCAGCAGAATTCTCCAGCCTCACGAGTGGACACTCGATCCTTTTACTCTGCAGTCCATCTTCGCTCAGTGGGGTACTCCTCAGATAGACCTCTTTGCAGCTCCTCACAATCATCAGCTGCCCCACTTCTGCTCCAGACTCTACTCTCCTCACCGTCTGGCAGCGGATGCATTTCTCCTGGATTGGTCCAATCTCTTCCTGTATGCTTTCCCTCCTCTGCCTCTCATGCTCAGGACCTTGTTCAAGCTCCAGAGGGAACAGGCCACCATGATTCTGATTGCGCCACGGTGGCCCAGGCAACATTGGTTCTCCCTTCTACTTCAACTCAGTTCCAGGGAACCTATTCTACTTCCACAATTTCCTTCTCTGCTCACACAACATCAGGAGACCCTTCTGCATCCCAACCTCCAGTCTCTGCACCTGACAGCCTGGTATCTCTCGGGCTGACTTCAAATGATACTCTTTTATCTCTGCCCGTTCGTTCTGTTCTGGATGCCTCCAGGAAACCGGCCACTCTGCAATGTTACCATCAGAAGTGGACACGGTTTTATTCCTGGTGTCTTCTTCATCATCATAATCCTACGTCCCTTGCTGTGGAGACCGTGTTGGATTACCTTCTTTCTTTGTCTGATTCTGGTCTCAAGTCTACTTCCATCAGAGTCCACCTCAGTGCTATTGCTGCTTTTCATGAGCCAGTCCAAGGAAACTCCTTTCAGCTCATCCCTTGGTCTCCAGATTCATGCGAGGACTTTTCAATGTGAAACCACCTCTTAAACCTCCTCCTGTGATCTGGGATCTTAACGTGGTTCTTTCAGCCTTAATGAAACCTCCGTTTGAACCTTTGACCACGGCTTCTTTCAAATTTCTCACTTGGAAGGTTCTCTTCCTGATTGCTCTCACCTCTGCCAGGAGGGTCAGTGAGCTCCATGCACTAGTAGCAGACCCACCCTTTACCATCTTTCATCATGACAAGGTGGTTCTGTGTACACATCCAAAGTTTCTCCCTAAGGTTGTCTCTGAATTCCATCTCAACCTATCCATTGTTCTGCCTGTTTTCTTTCCGAAACCTCACTCTCACTCTGGAGGACAGGCTTTGCATACTTTGGACTGTAAGCGGGCTTTAGCTTACTACTTAGACCGTACTAAGCCCCACAGATCATTCCCTCAACTCTTTCTGTCCTTTGATCCGAATAAATTGGGACATCCTGTTTCTAAATGTACGCTGTCCAATTGGCTCGCAGCGTGCATTTCTTTCTGTTATGCTCAGACCGGACTGACTCTGGAAGGTTCTGTCATGGCCCATAGAATTAGAGCTATGGCAGCATCTGTAGCTTTCCTCTCCTATTGAGGAAATCTGCAAGGCTGCCACTTGGTCCTCAGTGCATACTTTTACATCTCACTATTGTCTGGACGCATTCTCCAGACGGGATGGTCACTTCGGCCAATCTGTTTTGCAAAATTTGTTTTCCTAATGGCCAACCTTCCCACCATCCCTCTTTTTGTTAGCTTGAAGGTCACCCATCAGTCAAGAATATGCTGCCTGCTTGTCCTGGGATAAAGCACAGTTACTTACCGTAACAGGTGTTATCCAGGGACAGCAGGCAGATATTCTTGCGTCCCACCCACCTCCCCGGGTTGGCTTCTTAGCTGGCTTATCCTAACTGGGGACCGCGCGCCTCCGTCGGGCGGGAAGGCACTCGCGCGTGCGCGGTGCGGCCTGCTAGAACTTTCCAAGTTCTTAGAGTGCAATCACTCTAAAATTGTCCGTACCGGGGCTCCGTCGGTGCCGTCACCCATCAGTCAAGAATATCTGCCTGCTGTCCCTGGATAACACCTGTTACGGTAAGTAACTGTGCTATATTGTATTTTTAAGAAATATTTTGTACTTTTTAAACTATTTTGTATTTTGCTGATTGTCGAGCCTTCTTCAGTGTAAACCGCCTAGAAATCATCCGGTTATGGCGATATAGAAGAATAAAGTTGTTATATTTTGGAGTTTCTCCAAGCATGTAAAACTAACCTTTTCTGTGCCTTTCCGTTTGGTTTTTTTGTCTTATTTACCATATTTTTTGCTCCATAAGACATACTTTTCCCCCCAAAAAAAAGTGGGTGCAAAAAGGGGTCCTATGGCCTTATTTAGATCAGGGTTTCTCGTCTGCTTCTGCCACTGCTGCTACTCGTCACTTGCTCGCCAACACAAGTAGAGGAAGGAAAAGGCCAGGCTGGCCCAGACCTTTTCTCTCCAACGTCAGAATTGACGTCGGGGGTAAGGCTTTTGGGCTGGCAGCATGCTATCGCTGCACCCGCCTGGCCCTTCCCAGCAATTTGTTCCATTCAGAGGGAGTGAAGCGCTGCCAGCTCCCCGCTCGTCCCTTGCTCTTGGTCTGCAATGAGGCCATGGCTTGCAGTGCCGCGCTGACTGGAGTTCGACCGGCTGTTGAGCCAGGTGCCACCCCCCTCCCTCCCCGCCACTGCTGTTTCATCCCACTTGGAGCCCTCGCCCTTCGGCGACGCGTCTTCACAGTGGCAGCAGCAGCAGGAGATAATTAAATCCAACGAGCGGGCAGGCTGAGGGGGGGGGGTGGTGGAAGAGGACAAAGGCTGGAAGGCAGTGAGGGGAACATAAGAGGGAGGGAGGAAGGGACAATTGTTGGCCCTGAGTAAGGAAAGAAAGAAATCACCAGACAACAAAGATAGGAAAAATGATTTTATTTTCAATTTGGTGATCAAAATGAGTCAGTTTTGAGAATTTATATCTGCTGTTTATATTTTGCACTATATTTGTCTATTTTTCTATAGTTGTTACTGTGGTGACATTGCATATTTTAAAAAGTCATCTGCCTTGACATCTGTGCCCTGTCCCTGCCTACTAGTGCTGCCTGATTCACGATTCGAATCGGTTCACCGATTCACCTCGGCCCCTAAAGCAGAAGCAGCAGCGCAGCTCTTGCTGGCTGGCTGCTGCCGCACCTGTTTTAGAGGGCGAGGAGGGTCAGTCGGGAAGTGCTGCTGTCCGGCTTCCCTCCTGGCCTCTACGAAGGACTGCCCCCCTCCCCCAGGAAGGCCTCCGTATTCCCCCTGGCCTCCCTGAACCGTTTACCTTATAGCTTCAGCCTGCAGCCGAAGATTGCGGTTACAGTGTCTTTGCAGTGCTTTGAGTTGTTTCCTCTGCTGCAGTCCCGCCCCTCCTCTGATGTCAGAGGCAGGATCGCGGCGGAGGAAACAGCTTAAAGCACTTTTGCAAAAACGCTATAACCGCGATCTTCGCTGCAGGCTGAAGCTATAAGGTAAACGGTTCGGGGAGGCCAGGGGGAACACGGAGGCCTTCCTGGGGGGTGCACAATCTTTTTTTTGGGGGGACAGGTCTTGGGGGGTAACAGACCTTTAAGGGGGAGTGCAAACCTTTAAGGGGGGGACAGGCCAGGGATGGTGGCATAGGCCTTCAGGGGGTAGGTGCAGGCCTTCAGGGGGGGGACAGACCTTCAGGGGAGGGAGACCCTGGTGTAGAAGTACACGGAGGGAGGGAAGGGGGGTTCAAAGAGATGTGCATATACTGGACTTTTGGGGGGGGGGAAATAATGGATCTAAAAATAGAGGAGAGGGAGAGAGATGATGGACAATGGTATTTAGGGAGGGAAGGAACAGAAAGGGAGAGAAGTTAGACACAAGGGATGGTGTGGAGGAGGGGATAGAGATACTGGATAGGAGGGTAGATGGAAAAAGAAAGGGAGAGATGATGGACCCTGGGGTGGTGGGGAAGAGGGAGAGATGCTGGATGAAAGGGTAGTTAGAGACGCAGCAGAGCAAATCAGGGCAGTAGAAGGGCCCAAAGCAGCATGTGAAGACTGCTGCACACGCTGCTTGAATCGCCAGGTTTGTAGTCAGGTCCGCAGGAAGGGGGGGCGGCAAAGGACTCGGACTCCTCTGGTCTATCGCAGAGGGCGGCCCTGCTCCATTTCTCGGTTTGTCCCGGAGAGGGGGGGGGGGCAAGAGGCGCTCTTTGTGCCCCAGTCCCGGCTTGTGAAGACGATCGTCGGCTGGCTGGGAGCGGGCTTGTGGAGGTGATCGTCGGCTGGTGACCTAGTACGCACATGCGCACTCTCGCCAGCACAGCGCGACAGATCAGATCTCAGGGAACACTCGGCAAGAGTGCGCATGCGCAGCTAGAATTTTATTGTTATTAATTTTGATGTGAAAAGATGATTTGTGCTGTATTGCTAGACTGCCTCCCTTGCAATTAGTTCTCGATAGGTGGGTGATTTTGTAGTCTTACTGGACAGAATTCAGTAGTTGTAATCTGGGGCTGGAAGAATAGATGGGCCTCTCTATAGGTAGTAGTGGTTCTGGATCTCCCTCACCACACTTTTTCTGCCAGCAGCTGCTGCCTTGAAAGTTGCTACATCAGAGGGCTCTCCTAAACATTTGTATCCTAGGCACATGCCTAGTTTCCCTATACCTTACTCATGCCCTGGATTTGTTCGGTCCTTGTAAGTCTATGGTGCTTTGATCTGAATTAAATAACATTTGAAGTCAGACAATAATACATTCATTGTAAGAAATTGACCTAAAGGTGCCGAAATTATAGAATGAGTGTTAGTTGTAAAGCAAATCACGTTGGAAATTTCACAGATAAAATAAGTGGTAGAAAGTCCTTTATATTTGTGCACCACTTTATTTTAATAGCTGTACAGCCCTTGACATTCACTTCTGGAATCAGTATCCGACACAAACTGCAGAATGTCAATGGACACTGATTTTTCTTTCCAGCACAACCTTAGCCAAACAAATTTTAGGCCACTAAATGAAGTGGAAGTTAGTAACTGATGCTTAGCACTTGAAAGTAAAACAATATCGTAATCATGTCTCTTTTTTCAAAGTCCAATTACACAATGTTTTTCATTTTGTTTTAATTGTGGGTATACCTTGGGAAATTGCCTTGATAAACACTGCAGCCCACTCTTCTCTTTGGACTTCCTGTTCAGTACTCAGCTGACTTTCCTAGAACCAGTTTGTTTTGAATTTGTGAAATGTGGAGGAGTCTGACGGGGAGGAACTTAACTCATTTGATTCTGCTATTTCTGTGAGTTTTGTAATCATAGAGCTCAAGTGCCCAATTTTGCAGCTGGCTGTTTCTGGATTAAATTAGTTTCCCCAGCTTTTTTTTTTTGAAGAAGCAACACCAAGAAAAGCTTACTGATGAGTTGCATCTAGTTGCTTTGCCTTTTTCTTTCTTAGTACTTTCTGTTTTTGTAATGCAACAGTGGCGCAAATTAAAGCGAGACCTGCTCAGCAGTATTCACTTCCCCATTTAATGCCTTTTGACTTCAGACAGGCTCAGCCTTCCGTGTCACCCCGCAGTGAGACAGCTCCAATTCCTGTCCCAACCCAGCTACAAAATTACCAGCGCATTGAGCAGCACCTGACCTCGACTGCCAGCCCTGTGTCAAATCCACATGGATCCCCCAGGTGAGCTTTGTGTTCATAATTATGTGGTAGGTCTGAAAGATCACTGTCTATTACAGTCTAAATAAAGTAGTCAGTTTATTGCAGAGTAAAGTTACTTTGGCTGACTTAAGTGCTGATTTTCTGTTAAATTCTAGCTCTAGGAAAATGTTTAAAGTTTAGAACCATGATTCTCAACCCAGTACAGTGAATATATATATGAGATTTGCACATGATGGAAACAGTGCATGCAGGATATCCTGAAAATGTGAATGGCCGACTGTGCCTGAGGACTGGTTAAGAACCCCCAACTTAGAAGTACAGTACTCCGGAACCCCCGCGAATCTTGAAAAACCGCAAATACGGTTTTTCGTGGGGAAGACTGGAGAGGGCAGCGGGAGAGGCAGGAAAGAGCAGCCGGAGCGCCGGTGAGTGAAGGAAATCACTAGCTGTATGCACCGACTGCCTCATCCTGCACTAAAGTCGGGCCTTATCAATCAGGAGCTGCATGTCAAACCCAATCTGCGAACCATTCATCTAGCGTTGCAGTCATTGGAGAACACCCTGGAAGCAAAGCAATCAGGGTTTTCTTGGACAATGCCACAGCAGTGACATATATCAACAGTGGTACTGCTTCACTCCATTATGCATTTAGAGGATAAGGCTGCTAATACTGGGCAGTAGCGTTGGGGATGGGGGGGGGGTAACCCAGCCTGTTGTCTCCTGTACCTCCTGATAAGGTCTGTAGTGCTGGTCAGACAGGGAGCCTGGAAAAGAGGTCAGAAGATGCAGCTCTAGTTCATGAAAGGTACTAGGGCCTGACATGCCAGTTACTGAGTGTCTGAAGGGTGGATATTGTAGGGAATGGCTGTGTCACTCCTGTCTGGACTCCATTGGACTTCGGCTTTTGCCACCCTCCTCTCTCTTGCCTTCCCAGGCAGATGCTGTTGTTGCATTTGGTGCCACATTTAAACCTGCCAGTCTGTTCATGCATTTTTCTTTTTTTTCTTTTTACTTTAAGAAATTGTGCCAACAATAATCCCTCTACATAGCATAACTTCAACCCCAACAGGAACTAGCTCAGTTGCTTTTTCAGAGCCTGTCCCAATAACTCTCTAAAGAATCTACATATCCCCCCCTTTCCCATATAATATACAGATCTCTTTAACCTTAATGCAACCAGCATATTAACTTGTCCCAGTCTTTGCTATCATATGAAGCAGCGGTATGCTGCCATGAAACCACATGCTTTAAATCTACCAGTAATCAAAATCTTGCTTTCCAGTCCTCCATAGATGGTACCACGAATTGTTTCTAGTGAGATGCCACTATACACATTTGACTGCTGCCAATCCCAATCACAGTCAAGAGCCGGATCCATTATAAAGCCCAAATAAATGGCCAAAGAAGTTGACAATATTTTTGAAAGCATTACTCCAGCATCCAACCAAAACGTTTGTATCAGTCCACAGGTCCACCATATATGTAAAAAGGCTCTCATCTTGCCCCCCCACCCCCTGCCCACACTGCCAGCAAACATCTTAAATCAAAAGGAATATCTTTTTCAGATGATCAGGAGTAGAATACCATTGAGTAAGAACTTTATAAGCATTTTCCTATATGAGTACACACACTGAAAATTTTTTGATTTTAAATAAAATGTATTTCATTCTTGTGAAGTGAATACTCTTTCCAAGTCTTGTTCCCATAGACATGTTCATGCATTTTTTTTAGTTTGGGGACTGTCTCAGATTCCACCCTGGGTGTTTCACCACTCCCAATTTGCTTATTCAGTAGGGTGACTAGAAAGCCATATTAAAGCTGGCAGCCCAAATCAGCTTCTTCCCTTAGAGCAGTGGTCTCAAACTCAAACCCTTTGTGGGGCCACATTTTGGATTTGTAGGTACTTGGAGGGCCGCAGAAAAAATAGTTAATGCCTTATTAAAGAAATGACAATTTTGCATGAGGTAAAACTCTTTATAGTTTATAAAACTTTCCTTTAACAGTTAAAAGGAAAGATATATAAACTATAAAGAGTTTTACCTTATGCAAAATTGTCATTTCTTTAATAAGACATTAACTATTTTTTCTGCGGCCCTCCAAGTACTCTATTTTTTCTGCAGCCCTCACATTTAAAGTTTAATATCTTTTCTTTCTCAAAACTGAAACATTTCAATCACTATATTGAAAATAAAATCATTTTCCCTACCTTTGTTGTCTGACTTTCTTTTCAAAATCTACGTTTCCATGTCTTACCTTCCCTTCCTATCTCTCTCTTCTTCCATCCTGTTTCCATGGTCTGGCATCTCTTTCCTTCCTTTCTCTCCCTTCCTCCTGCCTTCCTTCCTTTCCCCTGGTCTGGCATCTGTCTCCTTCCCTTCCCTCATGCCCTGGCATATCCCCCTCCCCATATCCATGGTCTGATATCTCCTTTCCTTCCCTCCCTCCCATGAATTTGGCTTCTCTTGTTCCTCTCCTCTCCCTTGTCTTCCTTCCCTCTCTTTCCCCAATTGGGTGCAGCAGCAACAGAAGCAGCATTTCCCTTCCCCCTTTCCTGTGCAGCAGAAGCATTTCTCTTCCCCTTTCCCTCCCTCTCCCTTTCCCTGTACAGCAGCAGCAGCAGCAGCATTTCCCTAGGGTCCCCCTTTCCTATGCAGCAGAAGCATTTCTCTTTCCCCTCCCCTTCCGTTCTCTTTCTTGTGGAGCAGCAGCGTGTCTGGCCGGCTCAGTTGATCGTTCCGTTCATAGCCGCGGATGGCGGCTCCTCGCGAGATCGCGCCTGCGATGTTGTGAAGTCAGAGAGGCTTCTGATGCAGGAGTGGATAGTGCGAGGAGCCGCCAACCCGCAGCTTTGAACGGAACGATCGACTGAGCTGGTCAGACACACTGCTGCTCCAAAAGGAAGGGAAGGGGGAAGAGAAATATTGTTTTGATCGCATCCAGACTGCGAGCCGCAAAATAGCCTGCTGGCCTTAGAGTGTTTAAAATAAACTAACTTTCTGATCCAGTGCAAGCTGTAGTATGTAAATTAGTAATTGAGGAACAAGATAGTTTCTTCATCCTGCCTTGACTTTTTTTATTTTTCACCATTTAACTTTTCAGAAAGCTTTATCTTCAGATTGGTTTTCTCTGCAAGTTTACCAGCATGTATGTTGCATTTTAGAGCTACAGTAGTGAGAAGGTCCAATACCAGCCCAATGGGATTTATGAAGATGGGTTCTGGTTTCCCGGCCTCTGCAGATTCTGCGCAGGTGATTGGGCGCAGGCTGTCTACTGGATCCTCAAGACCTTACTCCCCTTCCCCACTAGGTAAGCACAGACTTGAGCTTATAAAATCTTCTAGAACCACTGGTCATGTTATCAAAATGTCTTGCATCAGTAAGGCTTCAGGATACAGCAACTGTGTTTGGAGAAAATTTCTAAAATATACTGCAAATGTTGATAGATGAAAGTCATGAGTCTGATGGTTTGCAAAATATGCAAACACACTGGTTTGACAGGAAGAATGCCTGCCAGTTTTACTAATAAACTTCGTCTTTCTCTAGTTGGCACCATACCTGAGCAGCTTAGCCAGTGTTTCTGTGGGCATGCTCAAGGGCAGGAGTCCAGGAGCAAGAATTCCTCCAGTGGTAAGTTAGTATGAGAGAGATGACAGTGAATGTTTAGAATGCTTTTCTCAGTTTCACATTAACATAACATTCCAACTTCCATAGACCATTACAGGCTTCCTGAGCTGATGTAATTGGTTCTGTAAAACATGACTGTGTCCTCTGTAAAGGTCTAGAATGTAGACTGACATGTAAATTGGAGTTTCTGACCTGTGAATTCAGATCAAATGCTGCCACTGGCTGACTCTTGGATTGGGTAGATTGTTTTCTCACAAATGGTCAGAGTAAAATTAATAATACCTTGCTGCTCTAAATATGTTTGATGTTTTTTTTTTTTTAAATTATAATTATAAATCCTGTTTGGATTCCATATGACCAAAAGTCTATACAGAGGGCTTCAGAAAAAGCACATAGAGCTTTTTTCATTAACAACCCAGTTATTTAAATTCTTTAACAATCCCTTATATGCAGACTAGAATTTTGAGATCAATCCAGGACAACAGGTTGATTCTTCCTTCAGCTAATAGAGCCAGATGGGAGTCAACAAGAAATAAAGCATTTTATTTTATTGCCCTTATGGAATCATTTACCACAGGAATTGAGGTTAGAAGTAAATATTAAAGCATTTAAAATCATGCTGAAAACTTTATTTCTGTGAAGCATTTGGGCAAGATTCGGTTTTGCCAGAAATAATTCATATATATTAGTGACATGGGTCTTTCAGTGAAAATCCTGTGGTGTAGAATTTATACAGGAAGTTCATGATTTGTATATTGGGATGAATGTGTATATATCTTTATCCCAGGACAAGCAGGCAGCATATTCTTAACGCATGGGTGAAGTCACCGACGGAGCCCCGGTACGGACCTTTTTAACTAGAAAGTTCTAGTTGGCCGCACTGCGCATGCGCGAGTGCCTTCCCGCCCGACGGAGGAGAGCATGGTCCCCAGTTTCCGCGGAGCGAAGAAGACGCATGTGTTTCAACGGCCGTTGAAATTTCAGATTTTGCCTTCCCGCTCGCGAAATTCTTCCTTTTTTGTTCTTTTTCCCTTCGGGTTTCTTTTTCGTTATTTTTTTGTAAAAAAAAAAAAAAAAACAAGCAACTTTATTTTCTTTTATTTTTCAGGCCGGCCCCAGCGGGGCCTGTTGCCACCATACAGGCCTCTGGTTTTGATTTTGCGGAGGCCGTGTTTCCCTTCATGCCCCCTCAGCCGGGCTTTAAGAAGTGCCAGCGGTGTGCACGCCCGATCTCTCTCACTGACCCGCACAATTGGTGCCTACAGTGCCTGGGTCCAGAGCATCGGGCTGACACCTGCACCCGCTGTGCTACTCTTAAAAAACGTACTTTAAAAAATAGACAGATCCAACAGAACATCCTGTTCGGTACCGGGTCTGCCATGGAATCGGCCGCGCCGTCATCGGCACCACAAAAGTCGGCACCGACTACTTCGACGACGCCTGATCCATCCTCGGGGTCGCTGGCACCAGGTAAGCCGGCTAAGAAGCCTTCCACTTCCCTTGAGCGCCCTCCTGCCACACCGGCGACGCCGGTCCTCCCGGCATCACGCCGACCCCGCAAACGCTCCACCCCGATCTCGGTGAGTGCCTCGTCATCGGCCTCCTCATCGCCGGGGCATGGAGCGGCACCTATGGTACCGAAAAAGAAAAAAGTGGTACCTGTGCCTCCTCTGGACGACCACATTGCGGCCATACTCCATAGTCAATTGCAGGAACAACTTCAACAGCAACTCCAGCACTTGTTGCCCGCAATATTGGCCCTGCTCCTTCCGGTACCGGACCGACCCGAGCCTCGCACCATACCACCGGTGTCGACACCATCGGTACCGTTGAACACCTCCATGCCGGTACTCGCGGCTGAACCACTTCATCCTCCGGTGCAACCCCGCTCTGATGCAGACCCTCCCCGACATCGAGACCGACAACAGTCCCCCCGTGACCAGGACCGGCACCGGTCTTCTTCCCCCGGTACCGTCTCGATTCGCTCTGGCAAATCTCTCTCTAAGACTCGCCACACTGAGCCGTCCTCACCACCGTCCCGCCCCGTGCACACCGACGTCAGGGACCCGGACTTATGGGGAGAATCCCCACCCGGTACCGATGATGAGGCTTCATCAACAGACGAGGAACCCTCGATGGTCGATACCAGTTCCAAACCTGAACAGTCCTCGTTCACAAAATTTCTAAGGGAAATGTCGGCAGCTCTATCTATCCCTTTAGAGTCCGACTCTAAGAAATCCCAGGCTTTCCTTGACGCCCTGGACTTCGAACAACCTCCCAAGGAATTTTTAAAGTTACCCGTACACGACATCTTACGGGAAACTTTTTACAAGAATTGGGAAAACCCCCTCACGGTACCGGGTGCCCCTCGAAAACTGGATAGTTTGTACAGGGTCATTCCTATCCCGGGGTTCGATAAACCTCAACTGCCCCATGAATCCCTTCTTGTGGAGTCCACCTTAAAGAAAACCCAGGGTTCAAGTGTCTATGCCTCCACACTTCCTGGCAGAGAAGGCAGAACGATGGATAAATTTGGCAAGCGCCTTTATCAAAATTCCATGCTTGCCAACAGAGCTAATAATTACACCTTCCACTTCTCCTTCTATCTGAAGCATTTGGTGCAACAACTCTCCTCCATCCAAAAGTACATCCCTGAGCGTAAGATCCCGATTTTTCAACAGCAAATTTCCAGCTTACTCCAACTCCGGAAATTTATGGTGAGATCCATTTATGACTCTTTTGAACTGACCTCTCGAGCCTCTGCCTTGGCTGTCGCCATGAGGCGCTTGGCCTGGCTGAGGGTTTCTGACCTTGATATCAATCACCAGGACCGCCTAGCCAACGCACCTAGTCCCTGGACTACCCAGAAACTCTCGGCACACGAGACCAGGTGGGATACCCTGATCAAACCCAAAAAGAAGACTCCACCTGTTCGCCCCTACAAACAGCAGTCTTTCTACCAACGCAGGTTTTCGGCCAGACCCCTCAACCCACCTCAGCATCAACAGCCTCGCCGACCACGTCAGCAGCACCAATCTCAAGCACGTTCACAGTCTCACCAACCGGCCAAGCCTCTCCCGCAGTCAAAACCATCTCAGCCCTTTTGACTCTTTGTTCCAGAGCATAGCCAGTCTCCAACCCTCGGTGCCTCTTCCTCAACCTATCGGAGGCCGCCTCACAATTTTTCTCAACCATTGGGAGGTCATCACATCAGACCAGTGGGTACTCAACATCATCCGCCACGGCTACTCACTCAACTTCCAGACTCTTCCACCAGACAATCCTCCCGTAGAGTTTGCTTCTCATTCCTCCCAAACTCCACTCCTCCTGAGGGAGATCCAATCCCTCCTTCTTCTCAATGCCATCGAAAAAGTTCCCCCAGACCAAAGGGGTCAGGGATTCTACTCCCGCTACTTCCTGGTACCCAAGAAGACGGGAGACCTCCGTCCCATCCTCGATCTCAGGGACCTCAACAAGTGTCTGGTCAAGGAAAAGTTCAGGATGCTCTCCCTGGCCACGCTTTACCCTCTTCTCTCTCAACACGACTGGCTATGTTCCCTAGACCTCAAAGAGGCCTACACTCACATTCCAATCCATCTGACTTCACGTCGCTACCTCCGATTTCAGGTACAGCACCGCCACTATCAGTACAAAGTGCTACCCTTTGGCTTCGCATCATCGCCCAGGGTGTTCACCAAGTGCCTTTATTGTGGTGGCGGCCTTCCTCAGGTCTCACAACCTCCAGGTGTTCCCCTACTTGGACGATTGGTTGGTGAAAGCACCTATGTCTCCGCTTGTGCTACAAGCCACTCAACACACCATCTCTTTCCTCCATCTCCTGGGATTCGAGATCAACTACCCCAAGTCGCATCTGCTTCCCACACAGCGACTTCAGTTCATTGGAGCAGTTCTCGACACCACTCTGATGAGGGCGTTTCTTCCCTCCGACCACCAACGGACCCTGCTCCATCTCTGCCATCAGGTGCTCCTTTGTCGCTCTATTCCAGCTCGGCATATGATGATCCTCCTGGGCCACATGGCCTCGACGGTCCATGTGCTTCCTCTGGCACGACTCCACCTCCGGACACCTCAATGGACTCTGGCCAACCAATGGTCACAGACCACGGATCCTCTTTCTCATCCCATCTCTGTGACATCGTCTCTTCAGCAATCTCTTCAATGGTGGTTGAACTCTTCAAATCTTTCCAGGGGTCTCCTCTTTCATCTGCCCCCTCACTCCAGGATCATCACCACGGATGCCTCCCCCTATGCGTGGGGAGCTCACCTGGGAGATCTGCGCACCCAGGGTCTCTGGACTCCTCAAGAGCGTCTACATCACATCAATTTCCTGGAACTGAGAGCCATGTTCTATGCTCTCAAGGCCTTCCAGCACCTTCTCTACCCTCAGGTTCTTCTCCTGTGCACAGACAACCAAGTCACCATGTATTACATAAACAAGCCAGGTGGCACCGGATCTCCCCTCCTCTGTCAGGAGGCCATCCGCATCTGGACCTGGGCCACGGCCCGCAGTCTCTTCCTCAAGGCCGTCTATATCCAGGGCGAACAGAACTCCCTGGCCGACAATCTCAGCCGCATCCTTCAACCTCACGAGTGGACCTTGGATCCTCCCACACTCCACTCCATCTTCACTCTCTGGGGCACTCTTGAGGTGGACCTCTTTGCAGCTCCTCACAACCATCAGCTGTCCCAGTTCTGCTCCAGACTCTACTCTCCTCATCGTCTGGCCCCAGATGCATTCCTGCTCAACTGGACGGATCGGTTCCTCTATGCCTTTCCTCCACTGCCTCTGATGTTGCGGACGTTATTCAAACTCCGCAGGGACAGAGCCACCATGATTCTCATCGCTCCTTGGTGGCCTCGCCAACACTGGTTCTCCCTCCTGCTCCAGCTCAGCTCCAGGGAGCCCATTCCTCTTCCTGTGTTTCCTACTCTACTTACACAGCAGCATCAGTCTCTACTACATCCCAACCTGTCCTCGCTCCACCTGACAGCTTGGTTTCTCTCGGGCTGACCTCTCCAGAGAATCTGTCTCAGCCTGTCCGTCGCATTTTGGATGCCTCCAGGAAACCAGCCACCCTCCAATGTTACCATCAGAAGTGGACCCGGTTCTCCTCTTGGTGTCTACTGCATCATCACGATCCTACCTCATTAGCGGTGGAAACTGTACTGGAATATTTGCTCTCTCTGTCCGACGCTGGCCTCAAGTCTACCTCAATCAGAGTCCACCTCAGTGCCATCACTGCGTTTCATGAGCCTATCCTCGGAAAACCTCTCACGGCTCATCCACTGGTTTCCCGGTTCATGAGAGGCCTCTTCAATGTCAAACCACCTCTGAAGCCTCCTCCTGTCGTCTGGGACCTGAATATGGTTTTATCAGCCCTCATGAAACCCCCTTTTGAGCCTCTTGCCACAACTTCGCTCAAACTTCTAACATGGAAGGTGCTTTTCCTCATTGCCATCACCTCTGCCAGGAGGGTTAGTGAGATGCACGCACTGGTCGCCGATCCACCATTCACTGTTTTTCACCATGACAAGGTGGTTCTGCGTACCCATCCTAAATTCCTTCCCAAGGTGGTCTCGGCTTTTCACCTCAACCAGTCCATTGTGTTGCCTGTCTTTTTCCCTAAACCCCATTCTCATCCTGGGGAACAGGCGTTGCACACGCTGGATTGTAAGCGTGCCCTTGCATACTACCTTGACCGTACCAGGGCTCACCGCTCGTCCCCTCAGCTCTTTCTGACCTTCGATCCTAACCGTCCAGGTCGTCCTGTCTCTAAATGGACGCTTTCCAACTGGCTTGCTGCCTGTATTGCGTTCTGTTATGCTCGGGCCGGTCTCTCACTGGAAGGTGCTGTCACGGCCCACAGGGTCAGAGCTATGGCTGCTTCTGTGGCTTTCCTCCGTTCCACGCCCATCGAGGAAATCTGCAAGGCTGCCACTTGGTCCTCAGTTCACACGTTCACTACTCACTACTGTCTGGATGCCTTCTCCAGACGGGATGGACACTTCGGCCAATCTGTGTTACAAAATTTATTTTCCTAATGGCCAACCATCCCTCCTCCCTCTCTGTTAGCTTGGAGGTCACCCATGCGTTAAGAATATGCTGCCTGCTTGTCCTGGGATAAAGCACAGTTACTTACCATAACAGGTGTTATCCAGGGACAGCAGGCAGATATTCTTACGTCCCACCTCCTCCCCGGGTTGGCTTCTTAGCTGGCTTATCTTAACTGGGGACCACGCTCTCCTCCGTCGGGCAGGAAGGCACTCGCGCATGCGCGGTGCGGCCAACTAGAACTTTCTAGTTAAAAAGGTCCGTACCGGGGCTCCGTCGGTGACGTCACCCATGCGTTAAGAATATCTGCCTGCTGTCCCTGGATAACACCTGTTACAGTAAGTAACTGTGCTTTTTGTGTGTATTTGTATAGGTCTGTCCTATTTTAAAATGGAGTTCTTTTCTATATATACAGATATTTGTAAACCACTTGGACCTGTTGTAAGAACAAGTGGTATAACAAGTTTTAATAAAACATAAAATAATTAAACATCTCCAGTTAAACATACTACCATATTTTGTATTAATAACGAGGTAGGTACTACTACTGCTACTTATTTCTGTAGTGCTGCCAGATGCATGTAGCACTGTACATTATATTTTCCATGTAAGAGACAATCCCTGCTCGACACATCATACAGTCTAATCAATTATACAAGATCACAGATACCATTATTGGCTGCCCTACATTGATTGAGTTGATTTAATCCAGCTAAATTACTGTCTTATTTTAGATTTTGGACTTGGATGATCTCAAGTATTTAGATCAGTGGTTCCCAAACCTGTCCTGGGGGACCCCCAGCCAGTCAGGTTTTCAAGATATCCCTAATGAATATGCATGAGAGAGATTTGCATATAATGGAAGTGACAGGTATGCAAATCTCTCTCATGCATATTCATTAGGGATATCTTGAAAACCTGACTGGCTGGGGGTCCCCCAGGACAGGTTTGGGAACCACTGATTTAGATATATTGATTCTATACAGTATGTGCTTGGTAGAGTATTTCACTCTTTGATATTTCTGGGCCATAGACTAAAGTCCATCTGGTATTGTCCTATGTTCTAACTGCTGAAGTTGCCATCTAAGCTCACTCCAGCCTATCTAACTATTTCGTGATTTGCAGGATATCTACTGTAAAGTCTGGCCAGTAATGTCCTCATGTTCCAAGTTAGTGGAGTTCCCATTGATGGCCTCCCCAGCACATCTTACACTGAATCACCACAAATGGGACATAAACCGTACAAGTCTGTCCAATGCCAGCCTTAGTTCTTAAATTTATATGATTTGTTTTCTAATTAGAGATTGTCTGTTTATCCCACTCTTTTTTTTATTTTTATTTTTTAAAATTCCTTCACTGTTTTTCCTCTCCACCACCTCCCACAGGAGGGCATTCCAGGCATCCACCGCGCTCTCCGTGAAAAAATATTTCCTAACATTATTCCTAAGTCTTCCTCCCTGCAACCTCAAGTTATGCCCTCTTGTTTTACCATTTTCTCTCTTCTGGAAAAGATTTGGTTCTATATTAATACCTTTCAAGTATTTAAATGTCTGTATCATATCTCCCCTTTCCCTCCTCTCCTCAAGAGTATACATGTTTAGGTCTTCCAGCCTCTTCTCGTACTTCTTTTGGTTCAAACCCCATGCTTTTCTCTGGACTGCTTCAAATCTTTTTTATATCCTTCGTCAGAAACGGCCTCCAAAACTGAACACAATACTTCCAAGTGTGGCTCCACCAATAACCTATATAGGGACATCAACACCTCCCTTCTGTTGGTTATTCCTCTTTCTATACAGCCTAGCATCCTTCTGGCTAGAGCCACCATCTTATCACACTGTTTAGATGCCATTAGATCCTCAAACACAATCATCCCAAGGTCCTTTTTTCCGTCTGTGCTTATCAGCCTCTCACCTCCCAGCACATATGGTTCTTTCGAATTTCTGCACCTCAAATGCATCACTCTGCATGTCTTTGCATTGAATTTTAGTTGCTAGATATTAGACCATTCTTCTAATTTTTGCAGATCCTTCTTTATGTTTTCCACACCCTCCAGAGCGCCCAATCTGTTACAAATCTGCAAAAAGGCTAACCTTACCTTCTAACCCTTCAGCAATGTCGCTCACAAACATATTGAACAGAATTGGTCCCAGCACCTATCCTTGAGGCACTCCACTGCTCACCTTTACCTCCTCTGAGTGAATTCCATTAACCACCACCTTCTGGCGTCTGTCCATCAACCAGTTTCTAATCCAGTTCACCACTTTGGGCCCTAACTTCAGCCCATGGAGTTTGAATAAGCAGTTTAAGTGGGGTAGAGATGACCCTCACACTGGATGGCCTGTGGAAGCAACTTCCACAGAAATGTGCAAGAAAGTTGAGTATTTAATTTTGTCAAACAGATAAATTAAGGTTTCCTGAATAACTGAAGAAATGGGCAGGTACAGTTTGGAAAATAATTCATGAAAAGTTGAGCATGTCCAAGGTTAGTGCAAGATGGGTTCCAAGAATGCTGATGCCATGTCAGAAGGCCACGACGCTCCAGTGCTGTCAGTAGAACTTGGAGATGTTCCATGAAGACCAAGTGAATTTTTTTCATCGTTTGGTGACTGGAGATGAGACTTGGGTCTATTACAGAGATCCTGAGTCCAAAATAGAGTTAATTCAGTAGAAGCACAAGTTATCCCCCACCCCAAAAAAGTTCATGTCAGAAAAATCTGCAGGCAAAGTCATGGCAATTGTCTTATGGGATGATGAAGGACTTTTGCTTCTGGAGTTCAGACCACACAAGACAACCATAACTGAGGAAAGTTACTCCAACACAATGATTGCTTTCCAGGAGTCAATCAAGGAGAAAAAATGAAGAAAACTCACAGCAGGAATGCTGCTTCTTCACAGCAATGCACTGGTTCACAGACTGCCATTCAAGAATGTAGGTTTCAGCAGCTGAACCATCTACCCTACAGTCCTGACCTGGCTCCCTCAGATTATTTCAAGTTCCGAGTTTTGAAGAAATCTCTTCATGGACAGCGGTTTTCAAATGATGAAGACATCAAGGAAACTGTTATGTCCTGGTCAAACAGAAGAATTCTTTCCAAAGGAGTTAGTCATTGCAGGAAAAGTGGATGAAGTGTATGGAGCTATCAAGGGACTATATTGAAAAATAAAATTTTTTGAAAACTATTTTCTTTCCTACTGAGGTAGATAAATTATTGAACACCCCTCATATTAGAACCTAATCTCTTTTTCCTTGTTCCCTGAGGGCTTTCATTCTAAATAATGATGTTTGAAATGTGTTTGGATATGTGTCTCTTGGGAACTAGATTGAACACTGATTCTTTCCATTTCCTTCTGTATTTTCATTAACTCCTTATCTATATTCTGTTTATACTTAATATAATAATCATATTTTCTATCTTCAGGGTCTCCAGTGCCACAGTCCCAATCACCACAGTCTTTAATGGGAACCAGGCTACAGAGTACCCCTACTCTAACAGATATCTACCAGAACAAACAGAAGCTTCGAAAACAGCATTCAGACCCTGTGTGCCCTTCATATGCAGGACAAGGTTTCAGCCACTCCCCTCAGCCAACTAGGCCAGTCAGTCTTGGAGCATCTCCTACCAAACACATGGGATCCTCACCGAGGAGCTCAGAATGGCTGTATAAAACTCCTTTGCCAACAATTATTGGATCCCCCACTAAGGTATTTTTACATTTTTCTTCATAGCTTTCTGTAGTCCTTCAGAGGCATCTCTGTGTCCCACATATTACCTTGTGACTTTCCTCATAGTGTGATTTGAAGAGACTTTGTGAATTTTTTCTTACTTTTTACTCTAAATGCACAGATACTCCTTTCTGGTGCCCTTCAGATTTGGGTGCCAAGAGTATCTTAGGTCTCCTCTAATTCAATCCTTTATTAGTCTTCAAAAGTTTAATTAGCTGCTTTTAACTCATTTTTCTTTTCCTGGTTATTGGTTACTTTAAAGTCTGCCCCTTCTCCATGATTTGGTAACTATTCTCCCATCCCTCTATCCTTACTCTTAGTTCTAATGAATTTTAATCTGTAAAACCCTGTTGATATATTGTTTAGAAAATAAAACATTTCCCAATGAGATCTTACTAAATTATAACTAACTTGTTTCTAGGCTACAGCTCCATTCAAGATTCCAAAAACTCAAGCATCTTCCAATTTGCTGGCTTTAGTTACCCGTCAGGGACCTGTAGATGTACAGTCTAAAGACTTGGTAGACCCTCAAGACATCTTACATTGTCGCTGTGAAAAGCAGATCCCTGTAGAATCTGGCAAGGTCACATTTGGACGGTAAAGATAACTTCATTTTATAAGTGTGCCTTTATGTACCTGCAAATTGTATGGACTATTTAGAATACATTAAAGTAGGAGTTTGAAAATGTACAGTATGTTGTGTAGATCAGTGAAAATATAGAAAAATTCAAAGAGGTATTGATGTTCGAAGCGATTTAACCAGCCAGAAACTGCTTCTAGCTATCTGCTGATTCAGGGACACTTAACTGGTTAGTGCCACTGAATATCACCACAGACTGCCAAAGTGAAAGTCGGCTACCTTTGTGAGCAGTTTCGGGATGGAGTTGGCACTTACTTGGTTAATTGCCGATATCCAGCACTGGACCACATAAGTTAATCAGCCAGATCACCGCATAAAACACAGTCCTATCTTTATGCAATGTCACTTAGACCAGTGTCTCTCAAACTATTTTAGCTCTGGCACACTAAACGGAGCAAATATTTTTTGCAGCACATTATAAATGAAATTATAAAATTGCAAAATCAACAAAAAATTAAATTTGAGAGTTATTTATTTAAAGTTCTCTAAATGATATATGGGTAGTTGCAACAATGGTGAAACTAAAGTAGATAGACTAGAATTGCTAATCGGTGTGATGGTTGTGCTTGTTTTTGAGTGCAAATTAACTCAAAACGTGGCTCGACAATTGACAAGCAAATGCACATTTCATCATCCACCATCTGCAGTCGTTCTCTTTTTTTTAATTTAATTTCTGTCAGAGCTGAAAATCCAAGTTCGCAAAGATAAGAATATCCAAACGATAATAAAGCCTTGATTGCTTTGTTGCTCAAGTTAGGTCAACTACTGCATAAAAATAAAACTAAAATTACTTGCCATTAGTTTGCACTCATAACATTGACAGACTCTTCTGTACACGATGTACATGTCATCTATTCTAGTGTATACTTAAAGGAATTTTTAAAAATAAAATAAAATTCTGGAATATCTCATGGCACACCAGGAATTTCTTTGGGGCACACAACTTGAGAGACACTGACTTTGGCAGTTAAGTGTTGAATTTCACACTTAGGGCTCCTTTTACGAAGGTGCGCTAGGTGTTTTAGGGCATGCACTGGATTAGCGCGCGCTAGCAAAAATCTACCACCTGCTCAAAAGGAGGCAGTAGTGGCTAGTGCGTGCGGCAATTTAGCGCACGCTATTCCGCGTGTTAAAGCCCTAGCGCGGATTTGTAAAAGGAGCCCTTAGTGGCATAAGAGTTAGCCAATACATAAGAGAGATTCAGTGCCAATGCCTGAACTTGGCCTGGCATTGAATATTTGGGACAACAAAATACGGACAGACTACTCCACAAACAAAAGTCATCTAAGACAATATGCAAAATGTGGAGCCAAGATATATCACAAAAAGAATCTTGCATAAGATATTATATTTCTTAAACTTAAAATATGTTAGCTATAGAAACTTAGAAATATTGGCCTAAACTGGAGTGTGGAAAGACCTCAGATGTTTACCCAATTCATTATAGAACAGCCGTAGCTGAACTACTCTATGGGTATTGTAATAATCACTGGTCAATGTCTATACGTTTCTACAGCCAACATATATTTAAGTTGAAGAAATAAAATATCTTATACAAGCTTCTTTTTGTGATACCATATTTTGGCGTCACATTTTGCATATTGTCTTTATTGAATATTTGGGACCATTGCTGCCAGTGGCTAAAAAATGCACTCCTGTTGGCTGAATGTTTTCTACCCCAGTGTAGTTAAAGAATAGGAAACTAGAGTCTTGTTTGCATATATCTTTACACCCATTGCATTGCAAACCCAAATTAGCTCAAATGATAGTCAAAAGGCCATAAGTTAGAACCCAACTGTGTTGGTGATTCAGAGGAATTGAATACATTTGCATGAAGAATTAGCTGTTTCTCTTTGGGGCAAGTAGGAGTTATCCACACAAAAGGTGATGTTATCCAAGTTTCAAGTTTATTTAGGTTTTGATATACCACTCATTGTAAAACTTAGCGGTGTTCAATAAAATGGGGAAAAGAGAAATTATATATTAAGGAGGGATACATACATGATGATAAAAGATATACATAATAATAATAGACATAAAAATACATTCGGATAAGAAAGTAATAGGAATGGGGGGAAGAACTACAATATTTTGATAGGAAAGAGAGTGAGGGAAAGCCACAAAAGAGAATAGAGTAAGGGAATTATTTAAATAGATCTTAAATCAATTTGAGATTAAATATTTGATTTATTTGTTGTTGTCTTTTCCCCCTGCTTCAATATATCACATCATAGGCATCATTAAATAGAAAGTTTTGAGGTTGGATTTAAAATTTATTTAATGAAGATTCATGACAGAGGTATGATGGAAGAGCATTCCAGAGAGTGGGTGCTGTTACTGAGAAAATGGTCTTTCATGTAATGTCTTGTTATATACCTTGAAGATGGAATAGTTAAAAGATTTTGTTGGCTAGATCAGAGTGTTCTTGTTGGGATGTATGGGATGAGGAATCGGTCTATGAATTCTGGGGTGTTATTTTGCCTAACTTTAAATGTGAGCAGTAAGATTTTGAAAGTCACTCTGTTTTATTGGTAGCCAGTGTGCCTTGTATAATAAAGGCATGACGTGATCATATTTTTTGGCCTTGGAGAGGAGTTTAACTGCAGTATTTTGTATAATCTGCAGTTTTCGTAACTCCTTTTGAGTTATTCCCTGGTATAATGCATTCCAATAGTCTAAACGAGAAGCAATAAAAGAATGAATCAGGATATTAAGGGATGAAGGTTCCAATAATTGTGATACTGATCTAATCATTCGCAATTTATGAAAACATTTTTTCACAACAGAACCAATTTGTTGGTGAAAGGTTAATTTAGAATCAAGAATAACTCAAAGTACCTTGATGGTATCAACCATCAGAACTAGGGTATCTCTGAGATATACTGATGTTATTAGTTCTTCTTTTTCAATACAGGCAAATAGAAGAGCTCTAGATTTTTGTGTATTTAAAGCAAGTTTATTATGTAACCACAAGCAGATTCTTATTGATTTTCAAAATATTGAGAGGATTCCATGGGTCTAAAGAATATAATAATTGGATGTTTCAAGTTTTATTTTTGTTTGATGAATCACTTATTTAGTTTTACTAAGTGAGATACAACATTAATTTTAAAAAAAGCATGTATTTAAACATATCATTTAAAATAATGGGTTAGACCGACAGACTTACAGACTAATAAATACACAAGGTAAGTAGGGGCAGAACTACAATTCAATGTCATTGGCATATGCTAAAGTAAGGAGGTGAGCAAGAAAAAGGTTGAAAAGAATCGGAGATAAATTGGACCTTGAGGTACACCAAAAGATGAGCTGAAAAGATTTGAGATGGAGTCTGAGGAGTTGGATTTGAACCATTCTAAAACTGATTGAGCTGTTCTGTTAAAGATCCCATACTGCAGTCACATCTCCATTGTGCCAGTCTGATTTTTGTTCATGTACAAACCATGTTAATTTCCCTTTTTCTCTTCTTCCTCAAAAAGAAAGTAAGAAAATCTAGTAAACTCATAGTGGTGACAGACTCCAGATGTTCAAATTCAATGAATTTTTTTAGATCTTACCCACCTTATTTTCACTATACCTGAAAAACTTGACTTCAAGTAATATTCCCAGTGTAATAAAGATAATGGTATCAGAAAATGCTTTTGATCTAGGCATGCATTGTTTGGCATATCATGGGATGTGCCCTAACTGCCTTACTCAAATGTGCCAACATGAGCGTTAGAGTAAGAAGTTCTCCATGGACAATGAGTATCACAACAGCCACAATAAGTGTTGTTATCAAAACTGATCTGGTTAGAAATAGTTTTTCAAGAGCTTTCTGTTCTGTGATAAGCTTTCTGAGGCTGCACTGGAAATGCAACCATCAGTCCTTTTCATCTGCAATCTTGATTAGTCACACTACTCAAAATGGCTTCAAAATTGTCTGAATCTGACTTCAGATTGTTTGCAGGCTTTTGTCTCCTACAGACCAAAAAAAATCCTACAGAAAGAAAGGCAACTCCTCATTGCATTACAGTTATACCATGATGAGAGCAGAATCGGAGATTTTATTCCAAATACTTCCTAATTCCCCAAGAGTCTAGAAGAATGAGACTGATTCTAGACCTTAAAGGGTTAAACATGTAAAACAAGAAAAATTCTAAATGCATTCCTCAGCCACTATTGTATCCCTTTTGGAGAAAGACAACTGGTTGGTATCTCTTGATCTGAAGGATTCATATGCATATTCCCATTTACCCAAAGCACACACAAATTTTACATTTCAAATTTTTGGGCAAACTTAACCAGAAAGTTCTACCCATTTGGTCAAACTTTTGAGGGTGCAGCACATGGTAAGAACTGAGCATGTACAGATGCTCATGGTTCTGTGCTAATGGCCATGGTCTTTTTTATTTTTTGAAATTAAAGACATGCTTACTTCCTTGGTGGTACTGCTTTGGAGGTGTTAGGAAAAAGAAGCCACAGAACACCTTGGGGGGGGGGGGGTGTTGGAGACAGGAGAGAGATGCTATATGGTAGGGGAGGATCTTAAGCCACTCCTTGGTGGGGTGTGCATGGCTGAAGGTTCACCTAGGATGTCGATACCCTTGGCTAGCTCTGAGTACTCAATAGAAAATACAAGGCAAGATTTGAAGACCGCATTCCTCAGCCAATTTGAAAGAACTTAAGGTATTCTGCCAAAAAGAAGGGGAAAAAACTGTACTGTTCCACTGTACAAAGTTGTAAAACACTTATCCTACATGATTCATGGCTGTTACTGTATTCAAGAGGCTTCCACTAAGTATTGAGTCAAGGGACATGAAGACAAATGCAGTCGAAACTTTTCCGTTTCTTATTCTTAATCTTGAATATTTCTATAATTGTTCTTAGTATAGAGTAGGTTTTGTAGACCAGTGAAACAAACTCCTACTTTAATGTATTTTGAATTGTATTTTTTTAGACTGAATTTGAAAAATATACAAGGGAAATGAAGACTTTTACAAGGTACTGTAAATAAGATTCTTAAAGGCTGTAGCATATTGGATTTGAAACTTCTGTTTTAGAAACCACAGATAAATCGGTCAACACCTTGAAGTTGTGTTGCTGAACTTTTTTGTCCTTTTGAGAAGTATTAGAACTAGCCCCATCTAGCATATAATTAATTCTTAGCAGCAATTATTCTTTATATGGCTACAGCATAAACAGATTAGTAGTAATCTTTACATGTTTTGTTCCATACAACTAATTGTGGAAATTTTGTTTTATTGTGTGCTTCTCTCTTCTTACGCCAATGTATAAAAATAGCCACATATCGATATCTTTCGCTTTTATAGATCAGTAAGTGCTGGAAAACTGTCAGAGGAGCAGATGAGGACTACGCTGGGTGGCCAGCTCTATCAGGGAAGCACTGACAGCCTCAATGCTGAGCGTCCTATGGATACAGGTATTATACAGTATTAATGTGTGTTATTGTTTTTGAGATTTTGGTTTTCATATTTTTAGTTTTCTTATTTGGGTTTTTTTGTGTGGGTTGGCATATGTTCATTGACTATACCAGTAATGATAGGAAAGAAAACTATTCATCACTAAAAAAGGAGATAAACCCTCAAAATAATAAAGTTAGTGTGTGCTTCAGGCAGACTGTGCTCTGGTCTTGAACCAGTCGATTCTCTTATTCCAGTGGTTGTATTTAATTTTTAAGCTGGGGCCACTCTGGATAACAAAATGAACTGAAGGAGAGCCACCAATTATCTTCCCATGTGAGGCCATGACACTGCTGACCAGTGTGTTGTCTGACATCCATCCCCACCAGCCCACCTTTAAATTTCATATCCTCAGTGTTGTGAGCATTTCCAAATGCATTCTTTTGATTGAAAAATGCCTTATCCTTCAAGCATGTAGCTCTTCCCCTATCCACTTTCCCTTTTCTGCCCTGAGCCTGGGTAGAGAGGCAGAGTAGCAAGAAAAATACCCAGAAAGATCATGGGGGCTGTCCCGGAGGTCTCCGAGGGCTACCTTTGGCTCCCACACCTTGTATTGAAGACCACTGTCTTATTCCATTACACACACAATTGAAACTGAATCTAAGCATTAAAGTGCAAAATGAAAGAAACAAAACAAACTTGGTTGAGAATAGCTCTGTCTTAGAACTGTTCTATCTTGACAACATATTTCTGCAAGTGCAGTGTAATTCTACTTCTGTGGGCATCTATCTTAACCCTTCGTTTGACAATGTTGCTCAGAAGCAACATGTGTCTTCTATGGCTCTTATGGGAGATCTGCATCTCCAAATGCCTGTTTATGTGGCACTGTTGCTCTCGTTCAATATCAAGTTACATAAAGCAGCCGTTCACCATCTGCCAATTAAAGGGTTAATATGATAATGGCTTTGCTTTGTCCCACATCCTAGCTACTGAGTGATGTAGGCTCACACGAAGAAACTGGATGGACAGTTGGTAGGGTGGGGACTTATCCTGGCGTTGTACAGAAACTGCCCCAACCATACAGATGGTTAAGAAAAAGAAATGTGAAATCATTGCACCATGTGTCCTACATATGCTGAGGTACACCTACCATGTGTGTCGCACACAGATGTGTGGCTTGCTTTTTTCTGGTATGTTCATAACTCCATAACTTCTGCATCAATCTTGATGAAGAGAATGGATGAAATTAATATTAGCTGCTGGATCAGATCGATCTTCTTAATTCTTCTTCCTAGAGATCACGCACTATTGCAGATGCACTGTCTTGAACCTATTTTTCTAGGTTGGATGGGGCCTGGGCAGCTGAGAATATTGTACCGTATACAGCACAGTTCTACATTGCTATGGCATCCCATGCTCTATCCATTTGCTTTTTCTGAGTTTCCCAGAGGACAGTGTATGATGATGGTTCTATTCATGAGGCGGACCTAGGTTTGCAAGTTTTTCAGAAATATTTTGATGCTTAATTATTTGAAAAGTTTAGAATTACATTACATTAGTGTTTTCTATCCCGCCAGTACCTTTCAGTTCAATACCATTCATAAGAACATAAGAAGTTGCCTCCGCTGAGTCAGACCAGAGGTCCATCCTGCCCAGCAGTCCGCTTCCGCGGCGGCCCATCAGGCCTAATTGCCTGAACAGTGTCCCTGACTAATTTTGTAACTGATTTTGTAACTGCCTCTAATCCTCTTAACCAGATAAGAATGATATTCAGCCCACTACCCAGGACAGCTTTTACCCAGTTTTGTAATTGGATAGTGTAATTCAGATCAACTCATTATATTCTGAAATAATTCTCTCCCTTAGCACCAGCAGGAACCTCTGGTATGTCACTTGGACCACCTTCTATGGGGACAGTGGGAAGCTCCAGGACAGTGATGTTTACTGTTGGGTCCCCTCCAAATAGTGCTACCCCTCCTACCTGTACCAACATAGTTATCAGAACAAGGACGACATCAGGTGAGGTCTTTTACATGTCATCTTTGCTGCTGATAAAAAGCAATGAAAAAACTTATACCCTTTTAGGCCTTTTGTTTTAATGTAGTTGAATTTTAAAATTACCTTTCTAAATCCAAGATCAATGTGAATGAGTTGTATATAGATAATAGTAAGTCCTCTTGGGCATGCACATACTTTTGTACCTGAGGCAGTGAAGTGACTTGTTCAGGCTCATAAGGAGGATCAAGGATAATGGTATTTGATATATCACCTTTCTGTGGTATAGTCAGAACATTTTACAATTATGATATGCAGGTATTTTCTCTTTTCCTAGTGGGACTTGCAATCTAAACTTTGGATTATGTGACTTGCCCAGTATTACAAGGAGCTGCAGAGGGAATTGACCCTAGTTCCCCAAGTTCTTAGGCTGCTGCATTAACCGTTAGGCTACTCCTCCACTTGGTGGGAGTTATGATTTGAATTGTGACTTCCTTAGGTCTTGGCCTGCTGTTCTAACCTGTAGCCCACTCTGCTGACTACATGGTACCCAAGACTTTCCAGTAACAATAAACCATGGATAGCCCACAATATCTGTCCCCATTATGGATAGCACACAATATCTGTCCCCATTAAAAAAACACAAAAAGTTGTGCCACATCTCGAGCCCCAATGATGACGCCCCTGAACAAAAAAAAAGATGGTGTATTTCATGGGCAAGAGGGATGCCCACTCCTTCCTGCCTCGGCCACCCGAACCCACCCGTGTACCTTTATATAGAAGACAGCAGGATGGATGCTCACTCCCTCCTGCCGACAGGCCTGCCTCTTCAAATGGTGGGTCTTCCAGGATGCACTGGGAAGGGCAAAAGATTCTGATTGGCTTAAGACTCTGGTTCAGATACCTTAGGCCAGTGGTTCCCAACCCTGTCCTGGAGGACCACAAGGCCAATCGGGTTTTCAGGCTAGCCCTAATGAATATGCATGGAGCAGATTTGCATGCCTATCACTTCCATTATATGCAAATTTCTCTCATGCATATTCATTAGGGCTAGCCTGAAAACCCGATTGGCCTGGTGGTCCTCCAGGACAGGGTTGGGAACCACTGCCTTAGGCACCTGGGACAATCAGAGCCTTAGGCCCCTTCCAGATGCATCCTAGGATGCATTGGGAGGGGCCTAAAACTGATCGGTTCATGCACCTAAGGCCCTACCACCAGAGTCTTAGGCCCTTCCCAGTGCATCCCATGATGTACTGAGAAGAGGAAGGCCCACCATTTTGAAGAGGCAGGCCTGCTGTTAGGAGGAAGTAGGCATCCCTCCTGCTGTCTTCTGTGTAAGGTATTGGGGGGGTCCAGATGGGAGTGGGCATCCCTCCTGCCGATCTTCACAGGTTGGGGTGTTTGGTGGCTAAGACAAGAGGGGCATGCATAAAACATGCCTTAAACACGTATGTGGCAGACCTGTCTGTAATTTTGAGTAATTAGAAGCCAGCACTAGATTTTGTGCATCACCAAGCGATGTTAAGGCATTGGTTGGAATGCTCGTTTAATATTAATGAACTCATTTTAATACTAATGAGCTTGTGCATAGTAGCAGAGTTGAAGGCTGCAATGAATGCATGGAAAAGCCCATGGTGAGCCATTAAGGGCATCAGTTGGTAAATTACTTCGATGGTAAACCGGTTCAGACTGGTTTTGTGTATCTGGGCCTTAATCAGTTTTTTTAATCAAATATACAAAATTTGGATAATATATTTAAACCTTTTAAAGTACCAATAAGCTCATAAAACTGGCAGCTGGTTACCTAGTGCTTGAAAAAAAGCTAAATTCATAATTGAAATTGACCTGTTTTTAGCTGTTTCTGATACATATCTACTCTTAGTGGTTTGAGCAGCTGCCTCAGCACCCTCAGGTGGTGAGTTTGATTCCCACTTGAGCTCCTTGTGACTTTTGGCAAGTCACTTAACATTTCATTGCCCCATGTAAACCGCTTTGATTGTGTAAACCAGTGTTTCTCAACTTCTTCAAGCCAAGTACCCCCTAAGTCTAACAAATTTCAACTGAGTTCCCACAACCACTGACCGCCCAAGCTTCACCCCAGACCCTGTCCCTATTACAAATTATAATGCAATTTCTTCTACTCATTTTTCATATACACTCAATATACACAGCAGATATAAATTCTCAAAACTGACACATTTCAATCACTATATTGAAAATAAAATTATTTTTCTTACCTTTGATGTCTGGTGATTTTATTTTTTTAATCATCTTTTCCCAGTCTCAGTGTTTCCAAGGCCTTCTTATCCATTAACTGTTTTTTTTTCTCCTTCTTCAATTTCTGCCCTGTATCCATCATTGGTTTTAACTTTTAACATTCAACTTTTTTCCATTTTTCTACTTTCTTCTCAAAATATACTTTTCCTTGTCTTCCCTTCCTATCTCACTCTCTTTCCCTCCCCATTTCCATGGTCTGATATCTCTCTCCCTCCTCCCAATGGTCCAACATCTCTCTCCCCTCTCCTTCCCACAGACTGGCATCTTTATTACTACTACTATTAATTATTTCTATAGTGCAACCAGACACCCTTCCTTCTCTTCCATTCCCTGGTCTGGCATCTCTCACTTCCTTGAGTCATCTTTCCTCTCCCCCACCCCTAAGTGTAACATTTCTCTCCCTCCTTTCTGCCCCCTCTAGTCCAACATCTCCCCCACCTTCCTTTTTTCAAGCCCCCCTCCCAGTTCAACATTTCGCTCTCCTTACCACCAGTCCTACATTTCTTTCTCTCTGCCTCCTGCATGCTTCCTCTCCTCCAGTCTTCATTCCCTCCCCCCAAGCAACATCTCTCTCTCCCTCCATGAGTCCAACTTTTCACATTCTGCTCTTATTCCCTTCCCCTGAATATGACATTTCTCCTTCCTTTCCCATCCATTAATCCCTCTCTCTCTTTCCATGAGTCTAACAATTTTTGCCTCCTGTATGCTTTCTCGCTTCTTCTTAGCCCCTTCTCTCAGGTGTGACATCCCTCCTTCCCAACCCCACTTACAACTAACATGCTCTCTCAGCATGCACCATTTCTCCCTCTCTTTCACCCCATGTCCATTTCTCCCTCTCTCATCACTCCCGGCAACAATTTTCCTTCCTTCCTTCCCTCCCCCTAACCCCACTTACAACTAATATGCTCTCTCCCTTGCACCATCTCACCCTCCCTTCCAGTGTGCAGTACCTTTTCTTTCCTTCTCCTTCTGCCAGGTCCAACAGCACCTCCTCTCCCTTTTCCTCCCCCTGTCCAGCAGCACCTCTCCCTCTCCCAAGATGGAGTCTCTCCTTAAGCATAGTTTTGACATGGCTGCCTTGGCTGTCCAGGTGGCATTGCTCCCTTCCCTCCTCCCCCTTCCCCATGTCCAGCAGTACCTTTTCTCCCTTCCCTTCCCCCCTCCCCTGTCCAGCAGCACCTCTCCTTCTCTTGAAGTCCAGCAGTACTCCTTCTCCCTTCCCTCCTCCCTTATCTAGCACCTCTCCCTCTCCGCACGTCTAGCAGTACCCCCTTCTCCCTTTCCTTTCACTTGTCTAGCATCTCTCCCTCTCTGCACATCTAGCAGTACCCCTTCTCCCTTTCCTCCTCCCGTCTAGCACCTCTCTCTCTCTCTCTCTCTCTCCCAACATCCAGCACAGTACCTCTTCTCCCTTCCTTTTCCCTCCTCCCCCTTCTCCATGTCCAGCAGTACCCCTTCTCCATGTCCAGCAGTACCCCTTCCCTCCTCCCCCTTCCCCATGTCCTGCAGTATCTCTTCTCCCTTCCCTTTCCCCTGTCCAGCACCTCTTTCCACATCCAGCAGTACCCTTTCCCTTTCCCTCCTCCCCTTCCCCATGTCCAGCAGTACCCATTCTCCCTTCCCCCCTCCCTTTCCCATGTCCAGCAGTACCTCTTCTCCCTTCCCTTTGCCTCTTCCCCTGTCAAGCAGTACCTCTCCCTAGTGGCAGCTCATTGTGTGCTTTTAACTTTCCCACATGGCTGCCGCTAGCATTAGTTTAGCCATGGTTCCATCAGGCAGCCTTTGCTAGGCCAGCCCACCTCTAATGATGTAATTTCTTCTTTCATTGAAGGCGGGCTGGCCTAGCAAAGGCCCCAAGGCTGCCTGATGGAATCGCTGGCTAAACTAACACTAGCAGCAGCTTTGTGGGGAAGTTAAAAGCACACAGTGGGCTGCCGCTGCTGTTTGGGAGAGAAGATGAGGAAGGCGGGACATATGTAATGGCAGAGGAAGTCGGGAGACATATAGTGCTGATGCCACATAACCCCTGACAATGTTACGCTACTGCGTTTTGAGAACCGCTGGTGTAAACCATACAGAAAAAGTGGTATATCAAGTCCCATCCCCGTTACCATTTAAGGATGCACATTAGTGCTGCTAGAAGATAGCTTAAGAAGATAAGCAAGCAAAGTAAATGTTGCATCTTTCCTTCCCATACAGTTGGATCCAACAGCTCTGGGGGCTCACTCTGTTCAAGCAGTGGCCGTGTGTTCATGGGCTCCCCTCCTGCTATTTACATGGGATCCTCTCCTCCTGGAGCAGAAGCAGTTCCCAACCTGAAGTATATGTCTTATGGTACCTCACCACCTAGCCTGGAAGATTTTATCACTTTTGAAGCTCCAGAACTGCCAGAAGAAACATTAATGGAGGTAAATAAAAAGTGAAAAAATAAAATGTTGCAATAGTTTTTGCCCAAGTCCAGTGAGTATTACTTTTTAGTAGGCTTCTGATTCTAGGGGGTTTGTAAATTGTAAATTTAGTGTTTATTTTCAAGCTAATTAGGTGCTATAGGTTGTTACTAAAAATTTGTATGTATCAATGTTTTCATGTCGGAGTTTAAATTTTAGGCACACTTTCAGGCAAATTCCTTTTTTTTTTTTTTTTTTTATCATCCACACTCCATCTCTTTCAACATGCCTTCTTATCATCCTCTACTGGACAAGTTTTCAGTCCTGTCCATCCCTGGGAAAATGTTGAGAAAGAAATTGCTCCAACTCCCTGTGCTCACCACCTCTGAGTAAAAAGCATCAGACAGCTCCTTGGCTTATGTCCTGGCGGCTACTCTGCCCACTCCTCTTTGTCACATGGATCACTGATATTCATGCTCCTTCAGTTGACCTGTGCAGGAGCTGACCAGTTAATGTGCCAGTCTAGTGATGATATATGTTCATGACAGCAGCACCTAAATGATGACATTGAATCACCTTGGGTGAGGATGATTTTCAGACCCAAATTCCCTATTGGAAGGATTTTATCAAAAACAAATCAAAAACCCTACTTATTGATAATTTATTAGTTTAGTTTATTTGCTTATAGTCCGCTTTTCCCAAAACAGAGTACAACAAAGTATACACAATGAAATCAACATACATACACAAAATTACACAACCCATAAAATACATGTAACATATGGCAGATTACAATAACTTCAATACAGCAGTGCCACATCTTCATCCTTACACTATATTCTGGATACTTCATATGATTGTGGATTATTAGTCTGCAAAAATATAGATGAAGCATTTAGAACCAGTATGCTGCATTGTTGCTGTTGTAGTAGTTTGTGTGTAATTTTATACTGAATCAGTGTTTAAGCAGAGCTGATTTTTAAATGGCACACACATGTAAAAAAATAGAGCTGTACTGAATATTTATTTTCAATTTGGCCCCGAATAGTGCCTCAAATACGTTATTTGTGTTTGACTGAATAGTGATTTAAATTCAAGTAAAAAGTAATCTGTGTGTCTACTGTGCTAAATCTTACTGAAAAACACTTGATCTCTGATTTCATATTGCTACTTTTATTATTTATGTTAAAACTTAATGCCTGTTATTTGTATTCGGCCGAATATTAAAATGTGGCATCGGTACAGCTCTATACAGCAAGTAAAGATCATCAGGTCTGTACATTGTCATAGCTACTTGATGCAAAACCACATACTTCAAAGGTGCCAATCTGAAATCCTAGAGGGCCCCAGATCAGTCTGGTTTTCAGGATACACCTAATGAATATGCATATGAGAGAGTTGAATGCATTGGAAGTATTTCATGCCAATCTTTCATACTTATTTAGGATAGCCCTACTTAGTCCTGGAATTTACCCTCACTTTCCTCCTGCCTTTGTTCTAGAACTTTTTCATTTAAAAATATTGAGCTAATGAACAGACAAAGAAAGGAGAAGTGCCATACTTTGGGACCTGGAGGGAAAAAGAGGAGATAAATATTATGTTTCAGTACTGAATGCAGTCTTACTTTACTTTTGTCCTTTTGTATATGGTGTTGAAAGATATCTCTTCTCTCACCAGAGGGAACACACAGATACGCTGCGTCATTTGAACACCATGCTTACATTTACAGAGTGTGTAATAGACATGACAGCAGCACGAGGTGGGAGCCCGGAGCTCTGTACCTCAGCAGTGTCACTTTATCAGATCCAGGAGAGCGTTGTCGTGGATCAGATAAGCCAACTGAGCAAAGAGTGGGGGTAAGTCCAGGGCAAGTTGCTCTGTAGAACTAGTATACCCTATAGCAGTGGTCTCAAATTCAGGCCCTTTGCAGGGCCACATTTTGGATTTGTAGGTACTTGGAGGGCCGCAGAAAAAATAGTTGATGTCTTATTAAAGAAATGACAACTATAGTTTATAAATGACTCCTTAATTGCTTCTGATAATTTCAGCTATACACAGCAACATGCAGAAGTGAAAAACTTTCAAAGTATCAACTGCAAGAGACAAGATTTTGGACCAACTAGTTTGAGGCCCTCAGTATTATAAAGAATGATTCTTTAGGAAAACTTGTGCCTTAAGTGTCTAGTGGTCACATTTGCTCTCACCTCCTCCAACACTGGACACGCGCACAAGCTGCACTCCCTTCAGTGGTTACCTTACATTCTGGAAGGTTGCCCGCCTCACTGCTATAACCTCACGCAAGCACTTTCCTGCATCTGTAAGTTATTGTGAGGTGGAGTGTAGAGGACAATCGCGTACAGATGCAGGAAAGCGCTTGCGTGAGGTTACAGCAGTGAGGCGGGCAACATTCCAGAACGTGACCGCCGGACACTTAAGGCACAAGTTTTCCATAAAGAATCATTCTTTATAATACCGAGGGCTTCAAAATAGTACCTGGCGGGCCGCATGCGTCCCCTGGGCCATGAGTTTGAGACCAGTGCCCTATAGAGAGATTCTTCTTCCTTTACCCCTTTACAAAACCTCTATGTAACACATGTTCTAGTATAATAGGTGTGTCATTCTAGACAGTGAGCTGTGCAGAAGGAATCCACTCCAGATTTTCAACTCCTCCTCTTCCAGAGTGCTTTGCTGCCTCCTTCAGTTTTTCCTTTTGCAGGCATGCCAGAAAGTGTCTTTCTGATCTGCTCTGTATATTCTTTATTATTTTTCGCAGTTTTTGCAGCTATCGGTGCACCAGAGCTCCCCACTTACAGGGGAAAGCTCTGCCTGCATGTAGAAGATGCAGATGTGGGTCTGCAGCTGGCAGGTTAATCCCTTGGGGACCTGTTTGGCCAGCAGAAAACTTTGTGGAGCTCAGGGTCCATATCCCAGAAGCTTAGTTTTCCTACTGAATTGCAAGGACTTGAGCACAGGCTGTGAGACATCTTCATGGGGCTCAGCAGGGCTCTTCAGCATGCTGGCTTTGATTTCATGAATCTTCCCTTCTGGGAGATATAGGGTTGCAAACAGGAGAAAGTATGCAGGAAGCAGTGGTGGCCCTTGACCAAGGGGAGAATGCCACAGTATGCTGGCTGTTCAAGCCTTTGACGCTATAAAAGCTTATTACTGACTCCCTGCTGGAGTTACAGTTAGATTCCCAGCAGGCCCCTTCCACTCCCTTTTCAACCTCAAAGAAGGCACAATGATGCTAGGGCTGAAGTCTTCCCCCTGAGGATAGGAGGAAGGCTCTTGTCATATGCAGAAGTTTGGGAGTAGATATCGTCAGACCACTTGGTGCTGGAGATCATTCAGGGAGGGTACAAGCTCGAGTTTGCCCATCCTCTAACAGACTGATTTGTGGACTCCTTGGTGGGGGCGCCCAGAAAAGTAATCTAAGGAAATACTTTTATATAGAAAGGGTGGTGGATGCATGGAACAGTCTCCTGGAAGAGGTGGTGGAGACAGAGACTGTGTCTGAATTCTAGAAAGCGTGGGATAGGCATGTGGGATCTCTTAAAGAGAGGAAGAGATAATGGTTACTGCAGATGGGCAGACTTGATGAGCCAATTGACCTTTATCTGCCATCATATTTCTATGTTTCTATTGCATGACTGTTTTATGTTGCATTTTTGACATAGCATAAATGCAGAAAGAATATTGCAATCATTACAGTTATCCCTGGTGCAATACTCTAGGCAAAACAAGGTTGTCAGGTCTTATTTTGGATATTATTTGTCTTAATAAATTGCTTGTTTTGTCCTTCATATTTGGTGCTGTTATTTTTTCTATGTATTTCGAAGAAAGACTGAAGAGGGGGAGATATGCTAGACATTTAAATACCTCTGGAATAAATGCACAGGAGGCAGGCAGGCCTCTTTCAGTTAAAAGGAAAGGCATCCAAGGGGTGGAGACTGAAGACAGTATCTGAGTTTTTAAAAAGTATGGGTTGTAGAATTATGAAATCAATGGGATTAGATAATTTGGTACAAGCATGTAATTTAAAAGATATATGGCGTATTCTTCATTTTAATGATCGGGAATTTACATTTTGTTCACATGTTCATCAATCGTTTTCAAGAATTGATTATATTTTTGTTTCAGATCAGATGGTACAGCAAGTTGTAAAAGCTGACATAGAACCAATAGTAATATCTGATCATGGTGGTGTGTGGATAGAAGTTAATTTAGGAGATCAGGATAATTCCAAACCTATATGGAGGTTTGATAATACTTTGCTTGCTGATTCTAAATTTTGCACAGAATTTCAGATCAAAATGAATGAATATTTTAGACTTAATGATCTAGAGGAAATGTCGATTGGAATTTTATGGGATGCTTTCAAAGCAACTATGAGAGGACAAATTATATCATATTCTGCATATAAAAAGAAACAGCTAAGAAAGCAATTTGGAAATTTGGAAAAAGAAATTAAAAATTTGGAATTAAAATTGGTTAATAAATGGGAACAGGAGACATTTCAAATATTGTTAAAAAAAAAAGTGAATATAATGAAATTTCCTCTGGGTTGGTAAGGAAAGATATTTTTGCTCAGCAAACGGTGTATTATGGTAGTGCAAATAAGGCTGGAAGATTATTGGCAAATTATTTAAAAGCAAAGAAAAGGAAGGAGAAAATAGGTATAATTAAGGATGAGTTAGGAAATTCTCATTCTCAAATTGGAAATATATTAAAACAATTTTTAAAATATTATAAGTCACTGTATTCTTCTGAGTCTTATTTAAATAAAGAGAAAGATGGGTTGGATTTTTTGAGTTTAGTTGAAGGTCCTAAGGTTCCTGATCATATAAAAGGAAGTTTAGATAAACCTATATCATTAAAAGAGTTACAAATGGCATAGAAATCCCTTAGAGTTGGGACCGCTCCAGGTGGAAATGGATTTACAGTAGAGTTTTATAAAGAATTTCAAATTTCCTTTTTACCGTATTTAAAATATATCAGGATCAACTGAATAAAGGTTATATATCAGGCACTATGGCAGAATCTTTAACTATTGTTTTGCCAAAGCCAAATAAAGATCCAACATTGGTGTCAAATTACAGGCCTATATCTTTAATAAATGTAGATGGTAAATTATTAGCTAAGATTTTAGCATTAAGATTGGCTAAAGCTCTTCCGCATATAATAGGAATGAATCAAACTGGATTTGTTGCTCAAAGACACTCTTCTAATAATACTAGACTGGCATTTCAGATGTATTATTTAACAAAACAAATTAATGATCCGGCTTTTTCAGTATCATTAGATGCTGAGAAGGCTTTTGATCGTGTAGAATGGAAGTTCATGTATCAAGCTATGGAGTGGTTTGGTATTGGATCCGGATTTATACAAATGATTCAAGTACTGTATAGCTCCCCAACTGCTCGTTTATATATAAATAATAATTTTTCGGATGCTTTTAAGTTGCAGAGGGGAGTTAGACAGGGTTGTCCATTATCTCCTTTGCTCTTTGATATAGTTCTTGAACCCTTGTTGTTAGCTATTCGACAGGCAAAGGACATACAGGGTATTCTATGTGCTGGAGTGGAATATAAAGTATCCGCTTATGCAGATGATATCTTGCTTCATTTGAGGAATCCGGAAACAACAATTCCATGTCTACTTGAAGTAATAGATACATTTGAAAAATTCTCAGGATACAAAATAAATTGGACCAAATCAGAGATTTTACCTTTGAATGTGCATTGTACAAAAGGTATACTTGATTCTTTTCCTTTTATTTGGAAAGAGGAGGGAATAAAGTACTTAGGTATTTGGTTGAATAAAACACTCGAAGAGACAATGAGAATAAATGAAAAATTTTTATTACAAAAAGTAACAGAGTTGTGTGAGCAATGGAATCCTTTACATTTGTCATGGTGGGGAAGAGTTCAAATTGTTAAAATGATGATTTTGCCTGTGGTTTGCTATCAATTGGGAATGATACCAGTGTTTTTTCAGGGGTCTTTTTATAAAAAATTAAATAGTATTCTGGTTAAATTTATTTGGCTGGGTAAAATTGCAAGAGTGGCTATAGTGTCTTTGCAAAGACCAATTGAGGAGGGTGGGGTAAATTTCCCCAATTTTTATAGGTATCATCAGGCATATATCATGCGCCAAGGTATGTATTGGGTCCTCCCAGAGCTTTTGGAACAACTACCAGAATGGTTATGGGTGGAGAGATCACTTATATTTCTACTTAGGCTTGATCTTCTGCTTAGTATAAAAATGCCTAGAATACGTAAAGACAGAGTATTAATGGATACTTGGAAAACATTAAGACTTGTAGACAAATTAACTACTGATTCTATTTTAAAATCGATACAACAATCTATTTGGGTAAACTCCAAGATACAAATAGGCGGGTTTAAGGTTGTCTGGAAGGATTGGATTAAAGTAGGTATAAGATCCTTAAAGGAAGTAATTGATAATGGTAAGCTGCTTGATTTTTCACAATTGCAAATATGGTTTGAATAAAAAACAAAGTTATAAGTGGTTGCAATTGAAGCAGGCTATTCAGGTGGGGTTCCCTGAATGGAAATCTTTAAATGATCATTACAGCTTAGAATTCTTATGTTTCAGGCAGATTTTCTGGGACACCAGGCCGCAAAGTGGTATAAAATTATATCTAATTATTTGAATCAGAAACCTAAAAATGGATTAAGAGATATTTAGAGCATTGAGATTAAGCTTCAGATTAATGCATCTCAATGGCCACGTATTTGGTCTTGGAGAATTAAAGGTACGATGTCGGCATCTATTAGGCAAACATGGTTCTTTTTGTTGCATAGAGCATTCTGGACCCCTACTAGATTACAAAAATTAGATTGCTCTAAGTCTAATAGATGCTGGCATTGTAAAATTGAAGTTGGAACTTTAGACCATCTTTTATTTTATTGTCCATGTATTCAGGCATTTTGGATATCAATCTGGGATCAAGTTAACCTAATGATGGAGAGTCATGTGGCATTATCCTATGACACAGTGGTTTTTGGAATGTGTATGAGGGCCAAATGCCAAATATCTGCAGCAAACAATAAATTACTGATGATTCTTACTGGTGTGGGAATTCAGCAAATAATGACTAATTGGAAAGACTGTTCTAGACTGAATTGTAGTTTCTGGTGGAACTCAGTTTGTCATATGTATAAGATGGAAATATTTCTTGCAGTACAGAAGGGTTATTTTAAAAGATTTCAGGAGGTGTGGAGGCCATTAATTGAATATTATAATGATTAAGGTTTATTCTTTTTCCTTAGGGGATAATTTGGAGAAATGGGGGAGGGGTGGGGGGATAGGATAATCTAATTAAATAGAGGTATATTTCAACTGATTAATGGATATAAGAAACATGGCATATATGTATGTATAGAAAAGGAAAGGGGGTAAATTTTTTGGAAATTTGTTGTTATGAAATATTAGGGGATATATGTAATATGATGAGATATATTTGTTGTGCATTAATTTATATAATAAAATGAACAAAGAGTTTGAGGAAGAAAGGGTGGGGGGAGGGATAGGTTAATGTAAGATTAATTGTATTATGAAAGAGGGATGTCTAAGTATGTATATGTTTGGATAGATTATTTTGTTGATATGGGAAGGGATGGGAGGTGGATGGGGGGGAATTAAAACATGTATAATAACATTGTTTAAGAATGTCAAGTGAGTTATGTGAATTAATTGTAATAATATTGTACACTTGTTGAAAGAAATAAAAACGAATAAAGATTAAAAAAATAAATAAATAAATAAAAAGTATGGGTCAAGCATAGAAGAACTTTAAAGGAGAGGAAGGGATAGTAGAGATTAGTAGTCAATATGAATGGGCAGACCAGCTGGTCGGTATGGTCTTAAAATGCCTTCTATTTCAGTGATTATTTGTGACTTGCTCCGTAAAAGGATACCAAATGTGAGTTGTGTGACTTATTTATAGCACAAGATAGAGGGATAGTAACTGCATAGTCCTGTATAATTTCAACCTCAGAGATGGACTAATTACATCTTTAAAAAATGTTTATCAAAAATGATATTTTTTGGAAAAACATTTGAAAAATCGCAAATTTAAGATACATCTCTCTCTCAAAAAAAATTGCATAGTCCCTTTCTACTGACTCTGTACTTTCAAAAATGAAAGTTGCCCAAATTTACTCCTCCAAACTTTTATAACCTTTATCTCTGTTATATGTAACCCCACTTTTGGTACCTTTTTGCTCAGCAGGTCATCTTTAATAAAGGGAAGTTAGAAGAGGAATAACTTAATGATGGTTGGGAAGAATGTGTTTCTTCGGGTGGGCTATGGATTTTGAAAGTAATGAAGGAAACAAATTTTTTTACTGTTGTATTTTGTAAGTCTCTTCAAGTTTTAATGTTCGATGTCTAACAAATTAAAAATGTGATTTACGGTAGAGATATCAAGAAAATGCAAGGTGAGGCACTATGTTCACTCCACACTTTAATCTACTTTGTGTCTCAAAAGTTAAGTCTTATACTGGATATAATAATGGTGGATCTACTCAGTTATCAACATTGGCCTCAAAATCCAAAGGATAATGCTCGACCATAAGCATTTAAGCTTTAGATAGAGTCTGCTTATTATTATAGGCCTATATGGAAAAAAAAGAATGAAGTAAAAAACTCCCAAGAAGTCTACAAAGGGAGAAAAACCTATCAAACCAAAAAACCGTATGATAACCACCAGTCAAAACTTATCTATACAGCATAAGACTAGAACTGATAGAGGGTTGAAGATTTTTACAAAAAATATATAGTATTATCAAATTCAATACTATTTATACTACTTAGCTGGCCAGCCAAGATCCATAGGCTTGGATTCAGTCCATTCTTGAAAGCATCAAATCTTCAGATCAGCCGATGGTTGTAATCCATCGTAGAAAAAAGAGCCTGAAACAGATCCAGCCAAGCAGTTCGAAAAAACCCATCCAAAAGTATCCCAACAAGAGATCCTGCAGGGCCTTTAAATGTTTATGGTCAAGCATTATCCTTCAGATTTTGAGGCCAATGTTGATAACTGAGTAGATCCACCATTATTCTAGCCAGTATAAGACTTAACTTTTGAGACACAATGAAGATTACAGTAGAGATAAACATGAAGGAAAGAAATTTAAATGACTTAAGGTGCTCATGAGGGAGAAACTACTAAATTGCTCCAAAAAAAATGAGTAGGACTAGAGAGTACATGTATGCTCAGTCTAAAATGTTGATTGTGTTATGTAAATTCTCAAAAAATATTTCATTGCTGGCTTTTCCCTATGTCTAGAATCTTCTTTGATTTTGGTTTAAAACATAAGAGCCAGTAGCTCTGATTCAATTGTCCTTTTTACTCTTTTTGAAGACAAGTAGAGCAGTTGGTGCTGTACATGAAAGCTGCGCAGCTTCTTGCTTCCTCTCTACAACTTGCCAAAGCTCAGATCAAAGCAGGAAAGTTAAATCCATCTAGTGCTGTCAAACAAGGTATGTCTAGAGGTTCATCATAATCAATATGACTTATGTTTGTATTAAAACAGGAGTTCAAAGAGCAGAATTAGCCTGCTTTACCTTGCCATTTTTGCAACACCACAGACTTTGAGTGAATTCTTGCTGATTTCCTTCATGGTGTTTTCGCTTGCTCACACCTATTGAAGCTATAAAATATTTAATGCACTGTTATAAACCCCATTGCCCCAAAACTCTGATTTCTCTGACTAACTGTCTGAAAACAAATGTAGAAAAGTGCTTGGCCTATCATTAACTGTCAACTTTGCTCAGTCTGAAAGCATATTAGGTCTCTTCAGCAGAAAATGAAAGGGTAAGCCAAGGGTACTGGTCTTGCTACATATGTTCTTTCTATCATGTAGGGGGAATGCAGGTATACTTCTTGGTGACATCATCCTGATGGCTGTTGTCTTGGGCATTCATTTTCCTATAGCAAGGAAACTGGATGGTTGTCATAAACAAATTTGAGGAAGGAACAGGGTGCAATACTTGAGGACCAGATCTTTCCTTTTACCAGTCATTCCGAGTCAGACGGTATGCCAGATTAACCCAGGCTCGTGGGATTTCTTAGGGAGGAGGAAGAGTTAGTGGATTCTGCAGATGAACAGACTGGATGTAGCTGTTTGGCCTTTATCTGCCTCTTTGTTTCTATGTAAGTCCTAAGCACACATCGCCTACTCAGGGCAATACCCTGATTTCAGCTGCTACACTAGAAATGCAAGTGAGGATCTCCTGCAAACACCAGGGCCTCACCAATGTTTACTAAAACTGAATTTTACTAACATCTTCCTCCAGGACCTGCTGAAACTATCCTATATTCTTCATCATCACTCCAGACCAGGGGATCTCAAAATCCCTCCTTGAGGGCCGCAATCCAATCGGGTTTTCAGGATTTCCCCAATGAATATGCATTGAAAGCAGTGCATGCACATACATCTCATGCATATTCATTGGGAAATCCTGAAAATCCGACTGGATTGCGGCCCTCAAGGAGGGACTTTGAGACCCCTGCTCCAGACCAATCCAGAAATGTGGGTTTAAGCTTTCCTACCAGCATATACACTTCTCCCTCTGTATTCGCGGGAGTTAGTGACGGAGCTGACCCATGAATAACTTTTTATATGTTATTCATGTTTTGTTTTTTTGTTAAAACCCTAGTGAATATGATGAAATCGCGAATAGAAATCAGTGCTGGGCAAAAGCGAATTTCTCTCTGCACGCTGAAGCAGGTGCTGGGAAAAAGTACCTAACTTTTTATCAGCACTCTGGGATGATGTCATTTGGGGGAAGGAGCTAGCAAGGTAAAAACCATGAGTAATAAAACGGTGAATACGGAAGGAGAAGTGTAGAGACTGAGACCCTGTGGTTTGACGACTTCCTGTGCTAGCCAGTATTTCTCAATTTCCAGCAGACAGGGGTGTAGAGCAGGGGCGTCCAACCTCAGTCGTTGCGAGCCACAATCCAGTTGGGTTTTCAGGATTTTCCCGATGAATATGCATGAGATCTATTTGCATGCACGCACTACCTCCATTATGCACAACTAGATTTTCATGCATATTTATTATGGAAATCCTGAAAATCTGACTTGGTGAGGGCCAAGGTTGGTCATCTCTGGTGTAGAGGAATTACTGGGATTAAGTCCCATCCAGGGCTATAGGAGTAGACTTTTTAAAAGTTCCTTGTAGGGGCAATAACAAAGTCAGATTTTCACTTGGATTTGTGCTGCTGATGCATTTGGGCCTTACGTTGAAAGAAGAGGCTGGTGGCAGATCCCCTGATGAGCAGGCCCTGGAGGGGCCCTCATGCTATAAAGAGATCTAGAAATGAGGCGTTGGAAGAGGTGGCTTCTACATGATTAGTAGACTTACTCCATCCTCTATAAGAACCATCTGTGGAATGGTCAGACACCAGAGGGGAGGCACTAAAAGAGGGAGAGCTTCTAGCAGAGATATCTTAGAGATTCAGATTTTTCACAGATAAGTTGACACCCCTGATTCCTAAGTTCTGGCAGGCCTGAAGATCTCAAGACCCCCTTCAGAGTCTGAGGCTAACGAAGATCCAGTGCAGGAAAAAAAAATCTATACTAAAGTCTGCCCAAAGAAGTCTTGGTTTCTGCTATAACCAAGAAGGCTACTAACTGAGTTGGAGATGCAGCAGTTCTGAAGGACCTGCAGAATCACCAGATGGAGAAATTATTAATACAATCATTTTGAGGTATTGGTACTGGCCATGTACACGAACATCTTAAGTGGTTATGTTTACAATGGCACAGCAGCTGCTTAAGATATCCTTGGGAGAATTGTCATAAGATGGTTGTCAATTTTTGGCTGATGCTTGTATGTTATATTTCTTATGGCCATGAAGAATATGGAAATTACTGTTTTGAGAAAGCAGATAAAGGTTTACAGTAGAGGAGTCTAAGGTTCCAAGGCTTCCAGATGAACCACAAAGAACAAGCCATATTTGATCAGCTAGAGTTTTTCAAGAAGCTAGGAGATACCATATAGGGAAATCTTGCCTTCCCCTCCTCCCCCCACCTCAGATGAATAGATGACTATTTAAGATATTGGAAAAGGCAGTTGAGAAGGTGTTTCCAGAGACACAGGAGGTGCCAGCAGATCACAGTGAGGAGAGGTAAAGATGTCTCAAAGAAGACAGCGGATCAAGGAATTGTTTAACTCGAATTGGATTAAGGAATTGTTTAACTCAACATACGCTGTGTAAGTTGAGTGTTGCCACAGGACTTTTTCTTGGTCTGAGCATAGCCTAATTCCTCCTCAGGATGTTTTAAGGTGATGACCCAATTATGCTTCCATTCTTTAGCATACCATTATAGATTGGATGTTCAGCCAAGATTGAATACAGCCTTTAGAGCAAGCATATTACAAATAGGATTGTCTGGGTACCACCCTAGATAATTATCACTTTGGTATATTGGTCTGGAAGATTAATAAAATGTAGAAATTAGGACTCATCTGCTAATTTTCTTTCCTTGAGACCCTCCAGACCCATCCAAAACCCAGCCCTAGATTTTTCAAATCTGGCATTTTGAGGTGGTAGCTGGCAGGCTGTGACAAGTAGTAGAATTTGAAATACTTTTTGTTCAACTTCCTTTCAAAGTTCTTTATTTTACCCTTCCATAATTAAGAGTGGTGGTGGATGCTGATCCATTTAGTGTTCCTGTGCCTTTTTGATTGTGGCTTTAGGGGTAGTCTTTTGTTCCAGAAATACTGGCTAGCAGTGGGCTGCAGGGGGCTGTTACAGTGATGCTGTCAAATCAGTGGTTCTTGGTCTCTACCTACTGAAAGGAAAGCATAAACCCACACGTCTGAACTGGTCTGAAGATACTCAAGGAAAAAAAAAAATTTAATAGGTAGACCCTAATTTCTATTCGAAGAAAGGCTGAGATTTCCCAACACACAGCCTGGATGTTGCCATTTTGAACGTAAGTAGGGGTGAATCAACTCATAGGATAAACAAGGACACTGTACAACCATACTCTCTTGAATAAATAAAATACTATTATCGGGCATTTAACTTTTTCTGTTGGAAGATTCTTTACACTATATCTATTTTAAAATCCATTGATGCACCTTGAGAGTTGGTGGTCCTCTTAGTATACCAAATATCCCAGAGTCTGCAGATAAATATATGGCAAAATCTACTTTTTTGTGCAAGAAATAATCAAACTAGACCTTGACTACAAAATTCAGATTGTGCAGGGACATGAAATATTCTAACTATCACACTAGTCTTTTTAGTAGAGGCAGCCCTTAAAAGATATAAAGGAGAAATTAGATCTTACCTTCTAATTTGCTTTCCTTTAGTCCCTCTAGACCAGCACAAATGGGTATTACAAACTCCTACCTGCAGATGGAGACTGAGAACTACTGAGTAGAGAATGAAATGGTGGTTGTTACCCGCGGCTAGCCGCAGGTAACCCGCTGAAATGGGGAAAGAAAAAATAGTGGTCACTGCGGGGACGGGGACAAAGCCATTCACTGCCCCGTGGAGCGGTGAATGGTCTTGTCTCCGCAGTGAGGCAATCAAAGATCATGTGGTCCAGCAGCCCCCACCCACCCGATCACAGCGTTCCGCCATCTCCCTCCCTCCACCTCATCTTAGATGCAGAGTTTGCCTGATTTCTTTTTCGCCCAGCCGCACGTTTTCAAAAAGCCGCGCACGCGCAGCTGCTCGAGTTGTTCAATCTTCTCCTCTGCTGCAACTTCCTGTTTCCAGTTGCGTCATGGGAGAAATTGAACAACTGAGCAGCCGCGCGTGCGGCTGGGCAAAAAAGAAAGCTTGACAAACTCATTATCTAAGGTGAGGTGGAGGGAGGGAGCTGACAGAACGCTGCGATCGGGCGGGAGGGAGCTGCTGGACCATGCGATCGCGCGTGTTCCCGGCTCACACTAGGAAGGAGGGAGTGAAAGGGAAAGAGATTCTGGGCCAAGGGGATGAAGAGGGAGAGAAAGAAACCCACAGCAGGAAAGAAAGGGGAGGACAGGCAGGTGAGCCAGAAGCTGGAAGCAGGGGGGAGAAGAAAGAGGGAAAGAAGCTAGATGGGGTTGAAGAAAAGAGACACATTGGTGAGGAAGAGAGGGGAAATCTGGACACAGGAAAGTAACAGAAACAGAGGGGAAATTATGTGCATGGGGCATAGGGACAGAGACGTAAAGGGGACATACATGCCATGGGGATGATATATGGACACAGAGGGGGCAATGCCAGATACATAGGGGAGATATTACAAATGGGGAAAATAGGAACACAGAAGTGAGATTGTTTGAGGACCGAGCTCGTAGGCTCCAATGGCTTGCACAAATTACATTTTAACGTGCCACAAAAGTAAGAGGGAGGGAGGGAGATAGATAGGCCGCGCAAGAGGAGCTGAAGGGTGTTAGAAAGGAACAGATGGTGAAGGAGGGAGGGAAGGGGTGGAATAGAACAGACATTGAAGGAGGGTGGAGAGGAACAGACCCTGAAGGGAAATGTGGAAGACAGAGTGGGGAGCAGACGCTGGAAGGGAAGAAGACAGATGCCAAGCTATGGGGGAGCGGAGGGAAGAAGATGGGTGCCAGACCAATTGGGGGGGTGGAAGGGAGAGGCACAGTAACAGAGCAAATGGAAGACACAGAGAGAAGACACAGTGGATAGAAGGAATTGAATGAGAAGATGAGGAAAGCAGAAACTAGACAACAAAGGTAGAAAAAAAAATTCTATTTATTTTCTTTTTCTTTTTTTTGCTTTAGGATAAAGTAGTATATTAGTTGTGTTGATAAAAATTTATAAACAAAGCCCTGCCAGCTGAACATCTTTCTCTAGTTCAGCAGCCAGAACTTTTATTTATAAGGAAGGACTAAGCTAAATATTGCAGTACTGAGACTTATATGGATGCTAAGGGGACGGTGATGGGGTGGTGAATGGGATGGCAGTGACGGGGTGGTGAAGGGGATGGCGGTGACGGGGTGGTGAAGGAGATGGTGGTGGTGGGATAGGGACGGGGCAGTGACGGGGACAGATTTTTTCCCCGTGTCATTCTCTACTACTGAGCTTCAATTCCACCTGTAAGTGGGCTGTGCAGTCCCTGAAAGCCAGTCAACGAATAGTCAAACAGATAACCTCCCCAGAAAAAAAGAAAGAAATCAAACCAACACCTCTCATATTGAACTAGTCACCTGAGCTGCTGCTGCCTATCCCTGGTGAAAACAAGGACACCTCTGGCATTTGTACAGAAGTAACCAGGTCATGAATCAGCCATTTGGCATCTAAACTTGGCTGCAATCCTTTTTTTTTTTTTTTTTTCTTTTACACAGGTACATAATTGTACATTGATATAGTAGGCCAGTGCATGCTGATTCTCTTCTGAGCAGTGCCCAATTAATTAGCTTTTCACATACCCTACAAGACAGTGCCTAAAGAAAAAAAAAATAATCCAGCAGGAGAAACAAAGACATGGGCGGGCTCTGTGCCAGTCTAGAGGGACTAAAGGAAAGCAAATTAGCAAGTAGTAAGATCTAATTCCAGTGCAAAAGAGATGTGAATCTTGACCAGTGGGTTATTCTCTTTTATCCATGAGTTTTGCAGAAAGAATCGTCTACAGCTTTCCAGCTCCGCCTCCTTGTATCAGTGGGCAGTGCCCTGCCTCCTCAGTTTTTCCTTGTGCAAGTGAGTTGAGAAGGTGTCTTTTTTTTTTTTCTGCTCTGCAAGTGATTTATTATTTTGAGGTTTTTAATCCAAAGTTTGAGACTTTCCAGTGCTCCAGAGGTTTCCAGGATTTCTGGAACATCTCTGCCTGGGAGAATATACAGTCTCTGAATTAGAGGACTATAGCTGGGGGTGGAATCAACTATTTCGTAGGGAACTTATCTAGCCAGTCTGCATTATAGGACAGCTCAAGGTGCGTTCCCCTGGGAGATCGGCTTGACCCTGATTTATCAGCGCTTGAGCACAGGTTGTGTGGCACCCTGTTGATCCAGAGGGCTGTAGCGGGTACTGGCAGCATTCCCTCCTCCCCCCACTCTGAAGATGCACGAGGAGCTGGTGGGATTGAGGGTTTCAGGAGCCTATCTAAAAGGCAGCCTAAAGAGATAAAAGGCTGGAGGATCCTATAGACTTGTCTGAAGCAGAAATATACAGTGTGAACTGATGCAGGCACAGCACTAGGCAATTCTGTGAAGACAGCCTATTATTGTCTATGGGAGACCTTAGGGTGGTTTAAGAATTGGACTTTAGAGGGTCTCTGGGGCTTCCTATAGGGTCCCCCTCCTTCAGAAAATCCCTTTTTTGAACTTTTGAAAATTTTATATAGCGCTCCCGGGCCATTTTCTGGTGCCAAAAACACTGGTGACCATCTTGAATTTCCAAATTTTATTCTAAAAGCCTCTATCTGCTTTAAAACACCTCGATTTGATGGTAATAAATTTCTATAACCCCCCCAAAGACCTTTTTACCCCTGTATCATGCCAGTTTTTTACTTGATGGCCAGCTGAGAGCTGGGATTAGCCCCCTCTGGTCCCTTCAGGGTCTTGGAGTCGCAGGAAGCCTGAAGGTCGAGTCAAAAATCCTTCCCAGGGCTCTCAAATTGCATCATCATCATCAAAACACAAATACATAGATGCCTCAGATTCCATGAGCAGACAGCAAATGTCCCTGCTTGGAATCTCAGGAGATCCAGTTCAGGGATTTTACTCTGATTATGTGAGTTTAATGTTTGAAGCTTATGTGAACTATAAAGGGTCTTCTGTTTGTCTCAGAGCTACCAAAAAGAGTATGAAGATAATTGTTTTTGGCTGTTATTCAAGTTCAATAAGAAGTGTTGCAGTAGCTCATTATAACAAAAACCCATGGTAGAGCTTATGACAGCTGTATAAATATTAGTGCTGGTTATGCACAGGAAGGTGGGGGTGTTTTTGGGTCCACATCGTATTATGTGGTCCACATCGTATTATGTTTATGAGGTCTAATTAATTGTCTTTATTGCAGAGCAGAAAATACTTCATTTGGTCGGAGAGTTTCCCATGTCCTCCTTGTGCTTTCTCCTATTTTAAGGGCGATCAACTGCTTTGGAAAAACTGAGGATATGGAGCACTGCCCACTGACACAATGAGGCAGAGCTGAAAAGCTGTAGATGATTCCTTCTGCAAAACTCACACGTAAAGGAGAATAACTCACTGGTCAAGACTCACGTCTCTTTATACTGGAAAGATTATCAAGTTAAGAACTGAATCTTCCCTTTCTCCTTCCATAGCGTCCCTCTAGACCAGCCCAGATTGGCAGTACCAAAGCAGTGACCATAGAGTGGGACTCTTGTAGACTTGCTTCCAGAACCCAAGCTCAAAAAACAGTATCTTGATGGGCGTGAATGTCTAGCCTGTAATGATGCGAAAAAAAAAATTAATAAAAGACCAAACTACTGCCTTACAGATATCATGAGGGGAAACGAGGAATGTTTGGCCCAAGAGGCAGCTTGAGCTCTGGTATCAAGAATAAAGGATCCATCTTACCTTGCAGCAAGTAAGCAGACACTACTGTTTTCTTAATCCAATGAGCAGAGCAGCCTTGGAGACCGTCTCTCCTTTCTTAGGACCCCCCAATCAATACAAATGATCTGTAATATGAAACTCCAGAATCACTCTCAAGTAACACTGAAGGATCTCCGAACATCCAGGCAATGCAAACACCGCTGCTTTGACCCTGAACGATTACCTAGAACTGGAAGAGCAATGGACTGATTTACATGAAAAACTGAGACCACCTTGGGCAAAAAAGAAGGACCCATTTGGAGTGTCACCTTGTCCTTGAAAAGGTGACGCATCAAAACCGCATGAGACAATTGCGCGCAGACAAAGCCGGGCCGACAATCGCGTACAGGACATCAGTGTGTTGGATTTAAACTCAATTTGAAAGCACTGTGAAGGTGTGTGTGGGGAACCCCCCTACACACACTTAACATAGTAGTATTGGTGCTGCCGTTGGGGGGGGGTGTACATTACAGAGGAAATTGAACTTTTTCCCTAAAAAATAGGGAAAAAGCCTGTTTCCTCTTTAATAGAGGTCCCCCCTACAACACCCCTCCAACGGTAGCGCCAACACTACTAAGTTAAGTGCAGTGGTTACTCCCCTAAGAGTGCTTTCAAATTGAGTTTAAATCTGGCGCGCTGATGTACTGCGCACGATTGTCTCGTGCAATTTTAACTATGAACCCGTTGAAAACCATTAAGAAAAGCTTTTTACAAGAGAGGGCCTCCAATTATGAAATGCATTGAGCTGAAGACATAGCCATCAAAAACACCGCTTTCATAGTGAGATCTTTAAAGTGCAGTTTGAAGGGCACTGCCACGAGAACTGAGAGCACCAGAATGAGGTCTCAAGGTAACATGGAAGGATGGATCGGAGGACAAAAACTGCACTCCCTGAAGGAAATGTACCACATCTGGAAGGAATGCCAGAAAATTTGGACTTTCAGAAATGACAAGGATAAGCCTTTGTCCAAATTGTCCTGTAAAAAATCCAAAATGTTTGATAAAGTTACGCTAGATTTGCACATAGGAGAGCAAAATCAACATCCTTTGGACCGCAAAAGAGTAGCAATAACCTGATTGGAATAATCCTTTTTATTTAAACATGCTCTTTCAAGAGCCAGGCTATGAGCGAGCATTGAGCTGGGTTCTCCATCCATCCAGGTCCCTGCATCTTCTGAGATCTCCGTACCATGAGCAACGCAGCCAATTCACCACCAGGACTACTATGCTAGGATGATAGCCGATTCGTTTAATTACTCTGCTTAACAGGGCCCATGGAGAAAACACAGGAGCCCCTGCATAGGCCAAATCTGAACCAGAACATCCAGACCTATCTGTCCTTCAATTCTTCAACATACCTGTTGAAGAATTGAAGGACCTGGGCGTTAGTCAAGGTTACCATCAAATCCTTGATTGGAAGACCCCACTTGCACACTATGAGATTAAAGATCTTCAGGTTCAATAGCCGTTCTCCTGGATCCAGAAGATTTCTGCTGAGAAAGTCTGCCTGGATGTTTTCTACTCCTGCTATGTGCACCAAAGACAAGGCTGCCAGATGAACCTCTCTGCCCAGGACATGAGAAGAGCCATCTCTTGGGCCACTAAGGATCTCCTTATGCACCATTGATTTATGTAAGCCACGGCCGTGGCATTTTCTGACAAGACTAGCACCACCTTGTCTCGAAGCACTCCCTGGAAGGTGGACAGCGCAAGATGAATTGCCCTGGTCTTTAATATATTGATCGACCAACAAGTCTCCTCTGCCAACCAACAGCCCTGTGCCACCTGATTCGCACAATGAGCCCCCCAGCCTGAAAGACTCACATCTGTGGTGACCAAGATCCACTGAGGAAGATCTAGACTCATACCGCCTAGCAGATGACTCTCTACCAGTCACCACCAAAGACAGTGATGCACCAGGCTCTCCTGAGAAGACGAACCTCCAGTTCCTGTGAATGCAGAGGCCACCAGAAAAGCAGAGATGCGTGCCTACGTATGCCTACGTGCTCAGCTCACTGCCTACGTGCTGAGCTCTATGCTCAGCATAGATGTTCCCGCCGTGGCGCCGGACCCGGACCTGGACTCGGACTGAATTTGAAATTAGGTGGGCCTCCCCGTAGGAGTCCAGTGGGCCTGGGAGGGGTCCTCGTTGGAGTCCCGTAGACGGGGGGGATCCCTGTAGGACCCATGGGATTCCTGCGATCCCCGTTCCCGTGCAGACTTCTACCTCAGAGATGCAGCCCAGGACTTGCAGATACTCCCTGGCCTGAGAATCTCATGACCATATTTGAATTTGGAACTTCTGTACCCTGGTTTCCAGAAGATAGACTTGACCTGCCATTGTGACAAAACATACTCCCAAATACTCCAGAGTCTGAGACGGCTGTAGATGACTCTTGACCAGATTAACTACCCAGCTCAAGGATTGAAAGACTTGCACACGCGTCTGTGACTCTGACACTCTCCTGAAATGACTTCATCACTTGAATGAGCCAGTTGTTGAGATAAGGGTGCACCAAGATGCCCTCTTTTCGAAGGGCTTCCGCCACCACTACCATGACCTTGGAGAAGGTTCAGAAAACGGTAACGAGGTTCAAGGAGCGGTACCGAGGCCAAAGGGAGTGCACTAAACTGGTAATGCTTTCCTAAAATAACAAAGTGAAGGAATCTCTGAGCCTGATGAATAGGGATATGTAGATTGGCCTCTGTCAAGTCTAGAGAGGTGAGAAACTCCATGGGTTGCACCACTACAATGAGAGACTGTACCATCTCCATGCGAAACGTCTAGACTCGAAGCACCAAATTCACTCCTTTCAAGTCCAGACTTAGGCCAAAAGGTCCCTTCTATCTTAGGAACCACAAAATAGATGGAATAATGTTCCAGGCTTCTCTTCTCCTGAGGAACCTTCATCACTTGAATGAGCCAGTTGTTGAGATAAGGGTGCACCAAGATGCCCTCTTTTCGAAGGGCTTCCGCCACCACTACCATGACCTTGGAGAAGGTTCAGAAAACGGTAACGATGTTCAAGGAGCGGTACCGAGGCCAAAGGGAGTGCACTAAACTGGTAATGCTTTCCTAAAATAACAAAGTGAAGGAATCTCTGAGCCTGATGAATAGGGATATGTAGATTGGCCTCTGTCAAGTCTAGAGAGGTGAGAAACTCCATGGGTTGCACCACTACAATGAGAGACTGTACCATCTCCATGCGAAACGTCTAGACTCGAAGCACCAAATTCACTCCTTTCAAGTCCAGAATTAGGCCAAAAGGTCCCTTCTATCTTAGGAACCACAAAATAGATGGAATAATGTTCCAGGCTTCTCTTCTCCTGAGGAACCTGGACTATGTCTTTCAAATCCATGAGCCTTTGAAGAGTCTCCTGGACTGCCCTGGCCTTCCAGCAAGCTCGAAAGGGAGACTCCACAAAGAGGTCCAATAAGACTTGCAAATTTCAGAGTATATCCATGGAACGCACTGCCGGAGGCTGTGATAGGACAGAGTACACTACAGGGTTTTAAAGAAGGATTAGATAAATTCCTGAAAGATAGGGGGATTGAGGGATACAGATAGAGGTAGAGATGGGATATAGAGAGAGTATAGATAGAGACCAAGGGGATTTAAGGGTTCAGACAATGATCACCGTACAGGTCATGGGCCTGATGGGCCACCGCGGGTGCGGACTGCTGGGCGCGATGGACCTCTGGTCTGACTCAGCAGAGGCAACTTCTTATCTTCTTAAATAACTTCAAATGCCCACTGGTCTGAAGTGATTAGATCCCACCCCCAATAGAAATCCATTAATCTAGCCCCTATGAGAATCGGAGGGTGGACTCCAAAACTTTCATTGAGCAGCTTGGCCTGAGGAAGAAGCGGAGGGCCCAGAATCTCTGCCTCCTCTGTGGCCACCTCAAAAGAACTGGACCCTCTGGAAATATCTGCTACACTGCAGGCTATCCCCTTTGCCCAGCCTATATCTCCTTGCTTCACGAAATCTGTCTCTTGCCAGGGACACTCGAGACAGCTGACCTCAGCCTATCTTCTGGAAGACTAGGGACCTTAATTTTTTCCAGACTCTTCTAGCTTATCTAGTTCCTCCCCAAACAGGGAACCCTTAAAGGGACACTTACTGAGCCTTAGACTTGGAGGCTGCATCTGCCAACCACCCCTGAAGCTATAAGAACCACCTAGTCCCAATGCTAAGCACCATAGATTTAGAGGAGGTATGGAGGAGGTCATACAAAGCATCCGACAAGGAGGAGGTGCCCATTTCAATCTTAGCTGCTTCCTGATTGATCAAATCCCAATCATCCCACTGCCTGTCCAAGATCCGTTCTGTCCAATATAGGCTAATGCAAGAGTTAAGGGAAAAAAACTAACAAAACAAAACCAGCAAGGAAACCTAAAAACAGTTCCCTCAGGGAGAGACTGCACTTTTTATCACCACTACCATCTGCTGGGACTGAGAACAGACTGGCTTTCAGGGACTGCACAATCTCGTATAGATGGAATTTAAACTCAGTATTTTTAGTCTCTATCTGCTGGTAAGAGTGCATAATATCCATTTGCACTGATCTAGAGGGATGCTATAGAAGGCTCGGTTTTCATGCCAACACACCTCTGTGCAAGGATTCTGAAATCCTTGTTGATGTTGGGTAAGATGTCTTACCAAGTTGAAGAATTTCAGATCATCATACTTGCAGGTTTCTAGCCCTTGAGCCCCCCCCCACACCCACATTCAATAGTCACTAATTCCAACTCCCTAGAAAGTTACTTTCTCCAGTATCCCCCTCCCTGGTTTTTAAGGTTCCTCTTTGAGCCAGAAACAATTGAGCACCCTCTGTGATGAAGTAGGATGCACTGTCTGCACTCTTGCTATTTAATTAGTGGAGGGATCCATGATGTTTTCCTTCTTGAAGGATGAAAGGAAGCAACACCATATGTCCTCTCTCCTCTTCTTTGTTTGTTTATTAAAATTTGATATACCGTCATATCTTACAATAGTTCTATGTCACCGTTTTCCACCCTCCTGATCGCTTTGGTAAGTGTGCACCCCCATCTTCCTCACACATTATAGTCCTTCAAATATTCTTGCTCGGTCCCTGTTGCCCCTTTTATCCCCTTACTTTTGCTTCTTCTGCCACCCCACTCTAGTCCCTCTGATTGCTTTACTCATTATCCCCCTTCCCTCACTGTGGTTACTAGGGACAGGGCTTGCGAAACCAGCTTAAGTAGCAGCAGGGATATAAAGTAGACACTGAGTAGTGAAAGGAGCAGTGAGCCTGTTGTTTAATATTCATGATCCGTCTTGCCATCCTGGTCCAAAATTGTGGGCAGAATATTTGTTTCTATGGATAATGTTCAGTTTTAAAGTTTTGAATCCTATGAAAGCTGAACTTTCCAAGAAATTAGAAGAAAAGGGATGATAGAATGTTATTTGTGGTTCTGCCAGAAATAAGCTCTGGGTAACTGACACAAAAAGGTTAAATTGGTACACATTTGAACCTTGAGAGCAGAATTGGTAGTTGTCAAGGCTAGGCTTTTGAAGCCTTAAAAACTAACACTTATGTTCACAGGTTTCAACCTTGTGCCAGTTCGTCTCCATTTGTCCTGTAGTGTATGCCTCAGGACAATCCACTCCCTTCCTAGCCCCTATAGAACAGGAAGAGAAAGGGGAGCCATATGAGGAAGACTAGATTAGGGAGCAAAACATTCTCTGCTGTGGGCTCCCAGCTCATCCAATTCCTTCCGTCTTCCCTATAGGTTGCCTGGAAAAGAAACTAAACTAAAACTTAACCTTATATACTGGGTCTTCAACCAAAGGAAGCTTGACACGGTTAACAATAAATAAAAAAAATAAACTGAAATACAAGATAATTAGTTTTCAAAATGTATAGCAAATAAAAGTTTTTGAAAGTTTACGGAAGAGTTGGAAGGAACTGGGACACCTCAAAGTTAGGGGAAGTTCATTCCATAATTGGGGAAATTTAAACGCCAGAGAGCTGCTAAAATTCTTAACTCCTTGAATTCCTTTCTTAGAAGGAAGAGAGTTTAAATCGATGAATGCCTTTCACATAGGAAAATCTATAAATATTCCATAGCAGAGGAACAAGAGGAGTAAAGATACCATGTAAAATCTTAAAAACATAAACACTTAAACTGAATTCTAAAATAAACCGGGAGCCAATGGAGAGAGAAAAGCAAAGGAGTCGAATTTGCTCTTTCCATAGATCAATTTCACGGCGGACTGGGGCTGAAAACTTTTGCCTGTCTGGCTCTGTACAGTAGAAATGGAGTTGTGTTCCAGGCGGGAAATTGTTTATTTTATGCATTACCAAAATTCAAAATATTTTAACTCAAAAACATCCCACTGTTTGGCTAAGAGTCACTATAAGATGAAACAAAAAGCCTTGTCATTCTTGAATTTCATATTTCTTACAGTTGACAACTTCTTTAATCTCTTATGTTGTTTTTTTCAAAGTTGTTAAAAGTATGAATGAACGATATAAATTCTGCATCACTTTGAGCAAGAAACTGACGGAAAAGTTGAACCGTTTCTTCTCGGACAAGCAGAGATTTGTGGATGAAATCAATAGTGTCACTGCAGAGAAACTGATCTACAACTGTGCTGTGGAAATGGTAATTTTCATCACCTAAATTTGTTTTAGTCCCATTTTGTGTATACAAGCAAGATATAGTGACATCTGTACTTGGGACTTAATGTGAAATTTACTACAGTACTTTTTAGAAGAGTCCCTCTGCTATCCTCAGCTGTCTGAACAGTTTGCTAAGAATGCAGGCTCCCTAGATGAAAACTTGCTTTTGTTTGTTTTTCATGTGAACGTATTTATATTTGAGAATGGCCAAGTATATACGGTGTGTAGTTGCACAGCAGGATTTGATTTTAATACTTATACTGCACAATCTAAACTTTTAAGCGGTTCACATAGAAACATAGAAAAAAGCAGCAGAAAAGAGCTATAGCCCACCAAGTCTGCCCATTCCAAGTATCCCCTCCCCTGAATTTACTCCCTTAAAGATCCCACATGAGTATCCCATTTTCTCTTAAAATCCGTCACGCTGCTGGCCTTTATCATCTGGAGTGGGAGTCTGTTCCAATGATCCACTACTCTTTCGGTGAAGAAGTACTTCCTGGAGTCGCCATGAAACTTCCCTCCCCTGATTTTCAGCGGATGCCCTCTGGTGGTCGAGGGTCCCATGAGCCAGAAGATATCATCTTCTGACTCGATGCGTCCCGTGATGTACTTATATGTTTCAATCATATCTCCCCGTTCTCTTCGTTCCTCAAGTGAGTACAGCCGCAATTTTTTTAAATCTTTCTTCATACGTGAGATCCTTGAGCCCCAAGACCATCCTGGTGGCCGTTCGCTGAACCGACTCGATCCTCAGCACGTCCTTTCGGTAGTGTGGTCTCCAAAACTGAACACAGTACTCCAAGTGAGGCCTCACCATGGCTCTGTACAACGGCATCATAACTTCAGGTCTCCTGCTGATGAAATCTCTGCGGATACACCCCATCATTTGTCTTGCCCTGAAGGAAGCCTTCTCCACTTGATTGGCAACCTTCATGTCCTCACTAATGATCACCCCTAGGTCGCATTCCGCCGTGGTCCTAACCAAGGTCTCACCATTTAGTACATAAGTTCTTCGCAGGTTTCTCTTACCCAGGTGCATTATCTTGCATTTTTTAGCATTGAAGCCTAGCTGCCAAATAGTTGACCATTGTTCCAGCAACAGTAGGTCGTGTGTCATATTATCAGGTAATAAGCTTTTGCCTACTATGTTGCAAAGTTTGGTGTCGTCGGCGAACAGTGATACCCTTCCTCTAAGTCCTTGCGTCATATCTCTTATGAATAAGTTAAATAGAATCGGGCCCAGGACCGAGCCCTGCGGCACTCCACTGATCACGTCCGATGCTTCGGATGGGGTACCGTTCACCACCACCTTCTGAAGTCTACCGCTCAGCCAATCCCCAACCCATGTAGTTAGAGTGCCTCCTAATCCTATCAATTTCAGCTTGTTCAGTAATCTTCGATGAGGGACGCTATCAAATGCTTTACTGAAGTCCAAATATACCACGTCCAGTGACTCTCCGGCGTCCAGTTGTCTAGTAACCCAGTCAAAAAAGCTAATCAGATTAGATTGGCAGGATCTACCCTGGGTGAACCCGTGTTAGTGTGGATCACGCAGTTTTTCTTCGTCTAGGATTGTGTCAAGATTCTGTTTGATCAGTGTTTCCATGAGTTTACACACTATAGACGTGAGACTCACTGGTCTGTAGTTTGCTGTCTCTATCCTGCAGCCCTTTTTGTGGAGTGGGATTACGTTGGCGGTTTTCCAGTCCAAGGGGACCCTTCCTGTGCTTAGGGAAAGATTGAAAAGAACAGATAATGGTTCTGCCAGGACTTCCCTTAACTCCCTGAGCATTCTGGGGTGTAGGTTATCCGGTCCCATGGCTTTGTTTACTTTGAGTCTTGATAGTTCGTCATAGACGCTACTGGGCGTAAATTCGAAATCTTGAAACGGGTCTTTCTGGTTATCTCCCATCTGCAGCTGTGGACCAGCTCCCGGCGCTTCGCGGGTGAACACTGAACAGAAGTATTTGTTTAGTAGTTCTGCCTTCTCAGAATCTGATTCCGCAAAGTTACCGTCCGATTGCTTCAGGCATACTATCCCATCTTTGTTTCGTTTCCTGTCACGAGTTATACATATATAATTCAAATCGATAATGTATGTCCTAGTGACATTAGATAGAAAACTCTACACATAAATCCTTCTTGGACAGTAATGACTAAAAAACATAAACATCTAGATCTCGCTACTACTGCTTCAATCTTAGATAAGATGGCACTGCATTCTACAATTTGGGGCCACAGATATAAAATTCTGAAGTCCAGTACACTTCCAGTTGAACCACTCAAAAAGAGGGTCTATCCAATAGGCTGCATCAGTTAACCTTAGTACTGGTGTCAATAGCAATTTTTTACACTGAGTACCGCTGTACAAAATGAGGTGCTCTCCCTTTTTCTGGTTTAAGGTTCAGTCAGCAGCGCTTGATGAGATGTTTCAGCAAACTGAAGACATTATGTATCGTTATCACAAAGCCGCTCTGCTATTAGAAGGCCTGACCAAGATCCTGCAGGATCCAGCAGATATTGAAAATGTGCACAAGTGTAAGTATCATATGGCTTTAACACTTCCAGGAGGTGAATGTACCACAAATTCTAGGAAGGTCTAATATCTTTCAATGCAATGTGGTCTACAGTAGGGTAGCCAGCTTTTGTCAGAGAAAAACCCAGATCCTGCCCAGCTCCCTGCTCCTCTTATGCCCTATCCCAAGTCCCTTATGACACTTACTGTTGCACCCTACCCCTGTCCTGCCCCTCTACAGTCAATTAGGGTTGCCATCTCTGAAGAAAAAAAACACACATATACATGCATTCTATAATTATTTCATAAATCTTGTCTGATATTAAGACTAACTAAAATTATATTAAAGTTTTGATACATAGTAACATAGTAGATGACGGCAGATAAAGACCCGAATGGTCCATCCAGTCTGCCCAACCTGATTCAATTTAAATTTTTTATTTTTTTATTTTTTTCCTTCGTAGCTATTTCTGGGCAAGAATCCAAAGCTTTACCCGGTACTGTGCTTGGGTTTCAACTGCCGAAATCTCTGTTAAGACTTACTCCAGCCCATCTACACCCTCCCAGCCATTGAAGCCCTCCCCAGCCCATCCTCCACCAAACGGCCATACACAGACACAGACCGTGCAAGTCTGCCCAGTACTGGCCTAGTTCAATATTTAATATTATTTTCTGATTCTAAATCTTCTGTGTTCATCTCAGTCACAGTTTTACTCTCCACCACCTCTCTTGGGAGCGCATTCCAGGCATCCACTACCCTCTCCGTAAAGTAGAATTTCCTAACATTGCCCCTGAATCTACCACCCCTCAACCTCAAATTATGTCCTCTGGTTTTACCATTTTCCTTTCTCTGGAAAAGATTTTGTTCTACGTTAATACCCTTTAAGTATTTGAACGTCTGAATCATATCTCCCCTGTCTCTCCTTTCCTCTAGGGTATACATATTCAGGGCTTCCAGTCTCTCCTCATACATCTTCTGGCGCAAGCCTCCTATCATTTTCGTCGCCCTCCTCTGGACCGCCTCAAGTCTTCTTACGTCTTTCGCCAGATACGGTCTCCAAAACTGAACACAATACTCCAAGTGGGGCCTTACCAATGACCTGTACAGGGGCATCAACACCTTCTTCCTTCTACTGACTATGCCTCTCTTTATACAGCCCAGCATCCTTTTGGCAGCAGCCACTGCCTTGTCACACTGTTTTTTCGCCTTTAGATCTTCAGACACTATAACCCCAAGGTCCCTCTCCCCGTCCGTGCATATCATCTTCTCTCCTCCCAGCATATACGGTTCCTTCCTATTATTAATCCCAAAATGCATTACTCTGCATTTCTTTGCATTGAATTTTAGTTGCCAGGCATTAGACCATTCCTCTAACTTTTGCAGATCCTTTTTCATATTTTCCACTCCCTCTTCGGTGTCTACTCTGTTACAAATCTTGATATCATCTGCAAAAAGGCACACTTTTCCTTCTAACCCTTCAGCAATGTCACTCACAAACATATTGAACAGGATTGGCCCCAGCACCGAACCCTGTCCCCTTAGTAAGGCTAACACAAAATCCCTCATTGAAAAGCACTATGCACAAACTTGTGCAACAAAATTTAAAAAAACCCACTTAAAACCTTAGAATATTAGCAACAGCCTTATCTCTAAACAAGCAGCACTGTAAATATTACATTGGGCCTCAAAACACTGACATATCACCTAATGAGAAAACAGAACAAATGGAGCTGCTACAGATCTCTACTCAGAAACTACATGCTAGCTGAATACCACAGCTTGGTCAAATATTAAACAAGGGATCACACATCAGTTATAGAGACATAAGGCAAAAGTTGTAAATCTTAAGAAGTTAGATTTGCATTTACAGCAACATTAGAGAAATAGAAGCTGAAGGCAAGATATCAGAGATGGCACATTTTACAAAGCTAACATGGTCCAATGAATAAATTCAAAATAAAATACCTTTTTCTGTCTTTGTCATCTGAGCATTTTATTTTTCCATTTAGTTTCATCCAGATGTCTTTCTGCTTTTCTCATCTTCATTCCATGTCCTTATCTTAGCCTGTCCAGCATCTCCTTCTTTGTTCCTATCTTTCCCTCTGTGATCAGCATTGCCCCTCTGTCCCTGTTCCATTTCTTACTTCATGCCCACAATCTGTGCTGATCCCTCTCCTCTCTTTTCTTCCTGTACCCCCTTTGCAGTCTGACATATCTCTCTCTATCTTCATGGGTCCAGTGTCTTTCATCCTCTGTTCCTCTCCCCTACCATTCCAGTATTTCTTTTCTCCACTAACCCTTTCCTTGGGTGTAGTATATCTTCTCCTCTCCAGTTTGATCTTTCTCTCTCTTATCCCTCCCCTCTTCTTCCTCCATTCCCAGTGGGACCAACATATGTCCTTTTCTTGCCTCCCCCCTTGGGTCCAGCATATTTCTATCTCCCTACCCTTGGGTCCTCCAAACTTGCCTCAATCACCAGCATCGGGGCATTCTCTATTCCTTGTCCTGACCATATGGAAACAGGTGAGACAGGATATGATAGAGCCTGATGTCAGCCATAGGAACTCTGCTTTAATTGCTACTGGTGATTGAGGCAAGTCTGGAAGACCAGATTGAGGGAGAAATGCTTGGCTCATGGGAGTAGCAGAGGGATGTGGAAGAGATGCTAGATTTGCAGAGAGAGAGAGAAGTGCTGAATGGGGGGAGAGGGATGCAGAATAGCATATTTATTAAGAAGATATTAATGTATTTGTTATGGAGTGTTTTTTAGAAGGCATACCACTTTTTTTTCCCTGTTATGTCCCTTCTGTATTCCATACGCTAGGTGTTCAATCCCAACCCGCAATCCAGGAGTTGCAGAAATTCAACACTTTTCTGAGCACATGCTCCACCCCCTTAGCCTGATAGCTAGCAAACATATCTAGTTAACAGTTTCTGCAAGCAATCCGTACAGAAGTCTTTTGCAGTTGCTCTGCTTCTTTTTCTTATTTTTTCGCATAAAGTTTGTTTTATCCCAGGACAAGCAGGCAGCATATTCTCACACATGGGTGATGTCACCAATGGAGCCCCAGTACGGACACTTTAAAAGTGCATCGCCACTTTAAGACTTTCAGAAAGTTTGCAATAGCCTGCACCATGCATGCGCAAGTGCCTTCCCGTCGGCACGCGGTCCCTCAGTTTCTTAGTTTCCACGGAGCTAAGAAGTCGCGTCTCAACGGCTGTTAAAATTTTTTTCGCTACCTTCCTGGTCTTACGGTCTATGACTTTCTGTCGCTTTTTTCTTCTTTATTTCTATTTTTCTTTCTTTCTTTCTTACTCCGGTAAAAAAAAAATTCTTTTTTCTTTCATTTTTTTAACATCAATTTCAATTTAGCACAAGTGGTCTTCCATCCATGTCATGCCTGCCGACGGGATTTAAAAGGTGCGGTCGCTGTGCTTGGGCTATTTCCCTCACTGACCCTCATCGCTGGTGTCTCCAGTATTTGGGACCCGAGCACCGTCCTGAGACCTGTGCCTACTGCTCTACTTTACAGAAGAGGACTTTGAAAAATTGTATTCTTCAGCAGTGTCAGATTTTTGATGTCGTTATGGAGGGGGAGCCGACATCGTCACCAACACCGACCGCTCCAACCAAGACAACACTGCGAGTGTCGACACCGGCGGATCCACCAAAATTAACTCCAGTGTCGCAGTACACCATTGCTCTAGGTAAGCCGGCTTTCCCCTTCATCCTCCAGGATGCAGGTCAAAGCTGCATTGAGTGAAGTCATGCCAACCTCGCGTAAGTCCCGTAAGCACACATCCCCCATTTTGGTAAGTGCCTCCACTTCGGCATCGTCCTCACCTGACTATCGCGGCACCAGTGGTACCGGCAAAGAAGCCAACGGTAAAGGTGCTCTCCCTAAAGCAGAAAATTGACAACCTGCTTAGGGAGGAATTAGGAGAGCATTTTCAATTGTTGGTGCTGACCCAGCTTGTACCGTTGTTGACACAGACTCTCCCAGTACAGGTTCAGTCTGAGCCGCTCACGACACGACCACACTTGCTGCTGCTACTCCATCGGTGTGGATATCCTCAATGCAGGAGTCGAGCAATCCACCATCAGGGCACCATTCTTCCTCTACCCAAACTTCTCGAGAGGTCACTCCAGCAAGGTCAGGTAAGGTCTTGAATAAATCTAAACACATCAAGACCTCGACACCGAGCCGGCACCGTTCCCACCATAAATCTTCATCCATATTGCGAGATTCTGATTTGCTGGGAGATTCTGATTCGGAGCCACCATCTACCACTGAGGAGAACTCTGCTGCTTCCTCTTCATCAAGCTGATCTCCAACTAGAGCCTCTTCTCCTTCTGAAAAACTTTCTTTTTTCAAATTTCTCCACCAGATGGGAAAAGATCTGGATATTTCCTTGAAAGCGGACTCTAAGTATAGCAAGGACTACTTAGAAATTTTAGATTATGACCAGCCTCCTAAGGAGATGTTGAAGTTGCCCCTTCATGCTATTTTGAGGAAGACTTTTTTTCAAAAATTTTGAGACTCCTCTTTCCATCCCAGTGGCTCCCAAGAAACACGAGTCTCTATACAAGGTGGTACCACTTCCAGGGTTTGACAAACCCCAGCTTCCACATGAGTCCTTTGTGGTGGAATCTACTTTAAAGAAGTCTTCTGGGGCCAGTGTCTATGCGTCCATGCCTCTTGGCAGGGAGGGGAGGACAATGGATAAGTTTGGTAGACTTTACCAAAATTCAATGTTGGCAAACCGAGCAGGAAATGATCATTTCTACTTTTCCTGTTATCTGAAGCATCTAGTTAAACAGTTTTCATCTGTCCAGAAATATATTCCTTCACGCAAGACCAAGACTTTTCAAAATCTTGTCTCCACTGTTTTCCAACTTCAAAAGTATATGGTTCATTCTACTTATGACACGTTTGAGCTCACCTCTCAGGCAGCAGCCTTGTCGGTGGTTATGCGACCTCTGCCCTGGTTGCGTGTCTCCGACCTGGATGCTAACCACCACGAATGCTCCGTGAACTTTTTGGAAACTCTACCGACACTGCCATGCAAAAGCTTTCTGCCCATGAAACCAGATGGGACACGGTAAAGTCTAAAAAGAAACCTCAGGCTCCTCGACCTTTCAAACCTGCCTCTTCTTACCAACATAGGTTTGCTGCTAAGACTGCTACCCCCCTGCTCATCCTTCTCCTAGAAAGCAGAAACAGCAGCTGCGTCAACAACCTAAGTAACCGGCTGTTCAACAAAAACCTACACAGCCTTTTGATGTATTCTTTCTAAGCATAGCCACAATTCCTATTCTACAACCTCTTCCTCAGCCGATAGGGGGGCGGCTTCAGTGTTCCATCAGTCGTTGGGAGCTCATCACTTCAGATCTCTGGGTGTTAAAACATCATTCGTTAAGGGTACGTTCTTCACTTCCACACCCTTCCTCTGGATCACCCTCCAAGAGAGTCTGTTTCAAACCCTGCAAAGTCCTCTCTCCTTCTCCAGGAGGTTCAATCCCTTCTTCTCAATGCCATCGAGGAGGTTCCTCTCTTTCAGCAACATCAGGGATTCTACTCCCACTACTTCTTACTTTCAAAGAAGACTGGAGGACTGCATCCATTCTGGATCTCGGAGGTCTCAACAAATTTCTCATCAAGGAAAAATCGCAACCCCAGACAACAAAACTTTCAGAAAAGAAACAGAAACCCTGCTATTCAAGAAATCCATGAAGACTAACACCGTATGAAACATTTCAATCCTTTGATGCAACCCGTTCTACTCTGTAACACCTCTGGACATGATCAGAAATTCTCTTCTGTAATCCGCCTTGAACCGCAAGATAATGGCTTGATAAAAATCACTAATGTAATGTAATGTTTCAAGACGCAGGCTGTCATTCCCACCCCCAAACATGTGGCGAGGATCCGTGGGGGTGGAGGTCATAGTCTGGCCAGCTGGCAGTCCAGAGATCTTCCATGTAGAGAAATTTCTAAGACAGAAAAATCCTTTTCCTCCATTTAGCTGCTGTTTAGAATTGCTGACATGCGTACCCTCTATTATTTCATATGGGAACTTTGGGAATGGTTGCTGGATTCTTGTTAAAGTCATTTTTCATAGTTTCTGAGGGTAGGATTCAGGTCCCCCACCTCCCCAGACCCCAAATTGCTAATTTTTTTTTTTGAGGGGGAGTTATTTTATTTTTGCCGCAAATTCGCTGATGGTGGTCAACTTTCTTTTCTTTCAAACAATCTTTTTTTCTAAGATTTTTATTTCTGCTCAAAACCCCTTGATTTGATTAAAAATCATTTGGGATGATCTGTTGAATGTGGATATTGATTGCACCAGATCAGCAATTGTATACCGCATGCCGTAACGCACTGGGGGAGGGGGTGGGAGCTTCGGACCGCCTCCTCTGAGTATTCTAGAGCTGGGGAGCCAACCTGGGTCCATGCCTTCCAGAGGCTGTACTGGTGTCTGGTGCAAAACGCCTGCGTTCCGAGTCTGTGGAATCTTTTGGCTTGGTGCATGTACCGTAACAGAGCTTTTTCACTGGATTTTATTCGGCTTCTATAAATTGTTTGAAGCAGTCGGAAGGCGTATTGGGTCTTTCTTGGTCTGTTGCGCTTGTGGCAAAGTTTCCTGTTCGGGAGCCCTCTCATCTGGCTGTGGCAGATCTCGATTGCAGTAGTTGGGTTTTGTTTATTTTTGCCATTTTTGGGGCGAATTCCCTCACACAGCTTCTATATTGGACCTGGCTGATACCCTTGCTGGGACTGGTCACCTTGGCTGCCCTGAGTGCCCTGATTTGGGTGATGACTCTTCTGTCGCAGATTTTTAAGCAGACTTTTGTCTGCCTTTTTACTTGAAATCTCTTTTTTTATTAACAAGAAAAAATCACAAGGGCAATATGTCAGGCAACTAAAACACTGTTTTACAAGTAGAGATACTCCAAAGAGGACTGTACTCTGATGTCGTCCAAGGCCACAAGAAGAGCTCCCCCCCCCCACACACACACACACAGGTCCCCCCATCGAACACCTCAACCCCTCCCCGCACCAGTCCCCAAATCGAACTGTCCGCCTTTTTACTGCTGCTGTTTTGTAAGAGCTCAATTTGGATTCTCCACCTTCCACTTCTCAGGCTTCATTCATGGACCGTTCTCCTGTGCCCTTTTTTCCATCCCTTCCACAGCTCCTTGGTCTGGTTTCAGAACAATGTGATACCCCAGAAAGCTCTTTCTGACCTTCTAATGCAATGTCTACGCTTTATCCCCTGGATCCTGATTTTCAGCAGGTTTTTGAACAGCCTGAGATAGAGTCCACCGTGGTGCAGGTTATCCAGTGTGCAGCCCTCTCTAGTGTTGGAGGACTGAGGTTTACAGATTCTCAGGATCGCAGGGTGGATATTATGTTAACCATTTTTTTTCTAGTGGCATTTTTTAGTATCCAAGTGGCTGCGGCTGCTTCCTTTATGGCGCATGCCTGTCATTCCGGCCTGCGCAGTGCGTTCTCTGCATGCTTGTCCTCCACTGGTAATGGTTAGTTTGGATTATATGCTGGATGCCTTTTATGATCTCATTCGAGTTCTTAGTACATTATCTGCTTAGGCAGTGTCTGCACGCTAGGATCCATCTTTGGGCTGGAATTGCTGCCTCAAGGGCCTCCTTAAGTGGATGTCCTTTCAAGGGCCAACTTCTTGTTGGTACAAGTATGAGTGACCTCTACACAGGTGTTGCTGAGCGCCGCTCTAAGTCTCTCACTGTGAACAAGTTTCACCGGACATCAGGAGGGAATCGTAATGTTCTTCGTTCCTCCCCCATGTGTTGTCAGAGATCCACAGGTTCTTCCTCCCAAAGACATTCCTAGGGCTATGCCCCCGTTACCACAGTTCCAATTCCAGGCGTACTCAGGCCTCAGGTTCCCATGCAGTGGCTGCGCCTAAAAAGCCCTGTTGATACCAGGAATCGGGCGTGGGTTCCTCATATCGGAAGCCGACTTCTCAGTTTTATCAGGAGTGGACTCTACTTTCTTTGGATTGATGGGTACTGGTCATTATTCGAAAGGGGCACAAGTTAGACCTCCTTTGCCCACCTCCGGATTTGTTTCTGGTCTCTGGCAAGTTGACTGGAATTGAGTCCAGGGTTCACGATACTCTGCAATGCCTCTTAGACATCGGGGCACTAGAACCTCTTTCAGAACACGAATCGGGCTTAGGCAGATACTCTTTATACATCATTGTGCCACAGAAAGGCTTGGAGAATTGGAGACCCTTTCTGGATCTAAAGTTGGTCAACCGCTTCTTGCGGGTTCTTCTTTTCCGCAAGGAAACAGAGCGCACAGTGATAGCTGCTGTCTCTCTAGGAGAGTTTCTGGCATCCTTGGATCTTACAGAGGCTTACCTCCGTACTTCGATTTACCCAGAGCATCTCCAGTTTCTGCATTTTCCATGTTCTGCAACAGCATTTCCAGTTTGCAGCTCTGTCCTTTGGCCTCATGACAGTGTCCCACCCTTTAGCCAAGGTGATGGTAGTTGTGGCGGCTTTCCACCAGCATAGGGTCCAAGTCCATCCTTCTTTGGACAACTGGTTGATCTGGGCTCCATCTTGTCAGGAGTGCAAAAGTGCATTGGCGACGGTAGTTTCTCTGCTGCGGGTGTTGTAAAGTTCAGGAAGAGCCACTTGATGTCCTCCTAGTTCTTGGAGTATCTGAGCCTTCTCTTCATCTCCACACTGGGTTGTGTATTTCTTCCCTTGGCATACAGACAGAAACTTCAACAATAGATCAGAATTCACCTAGACCGTCCAGCTCTCTCAGCCTGGCATTATCTGCAGGTTCTAGGGTCTCTGGTAGCCTCCTTGGAGGTGGTCCCCTGGGCCAGAGCGCCCATGCATCCTTTACAGGAGTCCCTCCTCTCTCAGTGGTCTCCGTAGCGTATTCCCCTTCAGATACTGCTCCCCTGGATGGTGCCAACTAGCAACAGCTTGAGCTGGTATCTTCAGGGGGAGGTGCTTTGCCAAGGCTGGCTTCTTTGGATTTCCAAATGGATGACTCTTATGATGGATGCCAGCCTGTTGGGTTGGGGGTTCACTGCGGGGACCGCTCTATTCAGGGGCAGTGGACTCCTCGTCTGAAACGTTGATTGATCAAACATCTGGAGCATTGGGCAATTCGACTGGCACTATTCACTCTCCCCCTTCTGAAAGTAACAGCGTTGCAAGTTTCTCCAACACCAGAGCAGTGGCATACATCAATCATCAAGGGGGCACAAGAAGCTCTCTCTTGGGCCAGGAGGCTCACTTGTGGTTCCGCTGGGTGGAAGCACATCTCAGTGACCCATATGGCCTGAGTCAACAATGTTCAGATAGACTTCCTCAGCCAACAGATCCTGGACCCAGATGCATGGGCCCTCTCGCAGGAGGCATTCCATCTGATCGTATGTTTTTGCGCACAGTGAAACCCTCTACTACGGCTTTTCTTTCCGCAGGCTCAGAGCGAAAGGATCGGATCTTGCGCAAGTTGGCTCTCAGGAGAGTCTTGCTCCACTGTTTGGAGAGGACTAATGATTTCCAGCTGTCTGATCGCCTATTTGTCCTGACTGCTGTGCCATGCTGTGGTCAGCCAGCGTCCAAGTCTTTGCTCGCTTGATGGATTCAAATGGACATTTCTATGACTTACATGCAAGCAACCATCGATTTTGCTTAACGCCCACTCGACTGGAAGTGTGGCTGCATTATGGGCAGAGTCTCACGCAATTCATCCTGGTGAACTTTGCAGGGCGGCTACTTGATCCTCTCTTCATTCTTTTACCTCGTTTTACTGAGTGGATGTGGCGGCTTGTTCTGATGCCATTTTTGGGACCTTGGTGTTGAGGGCAGGCTCTTCTGTCCCTCCCTAGATGTTACCATTGCTTTAGTATGTCACCTAGTGTATGGACTCCGGAAGGGGTGTAACAGAATGGAAGATTGGGTTTCTACCTTCAGTAATCTTCTTTCTGTTACACCCTGTAGGATTCCATACAACCCGCCCTCTCTGTGTACACTCAGTTGTTTGGAATAACCTGCTTCTTTCTGCCTTAATGATTCTCCTTACAGGCTTGAATGCTTTCCAGCCAGTTGACAGATCTTATGGGAAGTTTTCTGTGAGTATGCGCATTACCGAAGGCCTTTTTTGGGGTGCTTGTTGCACACAGCAGGTTAGTTCTACATTGTTCCTCAAATGTTTTTTCTGAGTTGCCTTTGTGCCTATTTATTACTTGTTTATGTTTTGCAGAGCAGTTCAAGAATTGTTTGTATTGCTGGGGATCTTCCCTCTTATTCTCTTGTCATGGATTTGTTAGGTATGTAGCTTGGCTTTGGGACTTAACTGGATATGTGTGCTAGCTCTCAGGCTAAGGAAAAGTGTTGGATTTCTGCAACTCCCGGATTGCGGTTTGGGATTGAACACCTAGTTTATGAATCATACAGGAATTAACAGAATATTATCGAAGGTATATAGACCTAATATTCTATTCTCTTGTATAATTGCTTAGGTCTTTCCTATATAAGAACACAAGAACAGCCTTACTGGGTCAGATCAATGATTCATCAAACCCAGTAGCCCATTCTCACGGTGGCCAATCCAGGTCACTAGCACCTGGCCAAAACCCAAGGAGTAACAACATTCCTTGCTACCAATCCAGGGTAAACAGTGGCTTCCCCCATGTGTTTCTCAATAACAGACTATGGACTTTTCCTCCAGGAACTTGTCCAAACCTTTCTTAAAACCAGCTACGCTAGCCGCTCTTACCACAACCTCTGGCAAATGCATTCCAGAGCTTAACTATTCTCTGAGTGAAAAAAAATTTCCTTCTATTGGTTTTAAAAGTATTTCCCTGTAACTTCATTGAGTGTCCCCCCTAGTCCCCTTTTCACCTTCATCCTATGCCCTCTCATTCCAGAGCTTCCTCTCAATTGTTATGGAGTTCCTTTCTTTTTTATTGAATATATGTTTTAATTGTAAGCCGCAGAGAACTGTTGTAAGCTTCTGCAGGATATCAAATTTTAATAAACATAAACAATAGACAAGCTTCAATGTCATGGACAAAATAAGGCACTTCTATTGCTGGTTTTATGGTCTGCCAGCAGTTGACTTGGCTATTGGAAAAATGCAGCCAGGTTCACTGAAAGCAGGCCATTTTGGCTACTGTAATCCTAGTGTCTTATCTTCTTGGCTCCTAAACAATTGCTCATTCAAAGCTGGTCCTCCTTGCTAAAACCTATAAGGGGTGTTTCCTCCAATATGGAACCTTTTAGGACCACTTACCAGTTCATCTTTACCTGGTAATGGCTATTGACCTCCCTTCCCTTAAAATGAACATAAGATCTCTAAAATATCCAGCACCTGAACTTAATGGGGCTATACAAATTATCCAGTAACAAAACATTAAAATACTGTAATAAAATTTGCATCTTGAGAGAACAGCCCAAATGGTTTCAAAATTATTTGGCCCTCTCAATTCCCATTTTGCAGTCATTGTGGCAGTGGCATAGCTAAGGGTGGGCCCACCAAGCAATGGCAGCACAGTGCCCTCTCCTCCTCTGCAGCCTCCCAGCATCTCATCCGATCTCCGAACCCCGTCCCTCCCTAGAGTACCTTACAGGCGTCCCTAGTGCCAGCCTCCTAAGCTTCCCTCTGCTGCGTTCTGCTAGACAGGAAACAGGCAATGATGTCATGAGGGTAGGGCATATCGGAGGAAAAACTGGGGGGACCAACGCCGGCCACAAAATGAAACGTGCTAACATCGGGGATGCCTGTAAAGTACTCCTGGAAGGGATGGAGTTCAGAAATTGGATGGTAGATGCTGGGAGGCCATGGAGTTAAGGAGAGAGAATGCTGGATGCAGGTTAAGTATAAAAACCTTTATTTTTTTTTTATATGTCTGGAGGTGGGGTGGAAGTGCCTATCAAAATACTGGGTCTTGTTATGCTACTGCATTGTGGACCAGTTATAGGAACATAGTAACATAGTAGATGACGGCAGATAAAGACCCGAATGGTCCATCCAGTCTGCCCAACCTGATTCAATTTAAAAATTTTTTTTATTTTTTTTTTCTTCTTAGCTATTTCTGGGTGAGAATCCAAAGCTTTACCCGGTACTGTGCTTGGGTTCCAACTGCCGAAATCTCTGTTAAGACTTAACTCCAGCCCATCTACACCCTCCCAGCCATTGAAGCCCTCCCCTGCCCATCCTCCTCCAAACGGCCATACACAGACACAGACCGTACAAGTCTGCCCAGTAACTGGCCTAGTTCAATCTTTAATATTATTTTCTGATTCTAAATCTTCTGTGTTCATCCCACGCTTCTTTGAACTCAGTCACAGTTTTACTCTCCACCACCTCTCTCGGGAGCGCATTCCAGGCATCCACCACCCTCTCCGTAAAGTAGAATTTCCTAACATTGCCCCTGAATCTACCACCCCTCAACCTCAAATTATGTCCTCTGGTTTTACCATTTTCCTTTCTCTGGAAAAGATTTTGTTCTACGTTAATACCCTTTAAGTATTTGAACGTCTGAATCATATCTCCCCTGTCTCTCCTTTCCTCTAGGGTATACATATTCAGGGCTTCCAGTCTCTCCTCATATGTCTTCTGGTGCAAGCCTCCTATCATTTTCGTCGCCCTCCTCTGGACCGCCTCAAGTCTTCTTACGTCTTTCGCCAGATACGGTCTCCAAAACTGAACACAATACTCCAAGTGGGGCCTCACCAATGACCTGTACAGGGGCATCAACACCTTCTTTCTTCTACTGACTACGCCTCTCTTTATACAGCCCAGAATCCTTCTGGCAGCAGCCACTGCCTTGTCACACTGTTTTTTCGCCTTTAGATCTTCGGACACTATCACCCCAAGGTCCCTCTCCCCGTCCGTGCATATCAGCTTCTCTCCTCCCAGCATATACGGTTCCTTCCTATTATTAATCCCCAAATGCATTACTCTGCATTTCTTTGCATTGAATTTTAGTTGCCAGGCATTAGACCATTCCTCTAACTTTTGCAGATCCTTTTTCATATTTTCCACTCCCTCTTCGGTGTCTACTCTGTTACAAATCTTGGTATCATCTGCAAAAAGGCACACTTTTCCTTCTAACCCTTCAGCAATGTCACTTACATACATATTGAACAGGATTGGCCCCAGCACCGAACCCTGAGGGACTCCACTAGTCACCTTTCCTTCCTTCGAGCGACTTCCATTAACCACCACCCTCTGGCGTCTGTCCGACAGCCAGTTTCTGACCCAGTTCACCACTTTGGGTCCTAACTTCAGCCCTTCAAGTTTGTTCAACAGCCTCCTATGAGGAACTGTATCAAAGGCTTTGCTGAAATCCAAATAAATTACATCTAGCATATGTCCTCGATCCAGCTCTCTGGTCACCCAATCAAAAAATTCAATCAGGTTCGTTTGGCACGATTTACCTTTTGTAAAGCCATGTTGCCTCGGATCCTGTAACCCATTAGATTCAAGGAAATACACTATCCTTTCTTTCAGCAACACTTCCATTATTTTTCCAACAACTGAAGTGAGGCTCACCGGCCTGTAGTTTCCTGCTTCATCCCTGTGACCACTTTTATGAATAGGGACCACATCCGCTCTCCTCCAATCCCCAGGAATCACTCCCGTCTCCAGAGATTTGTTGAACAAGTCTTTAATAGGACTCGCCAGAACCTCTCTGAGTTCCCTTAGTATCCTGGGATGGATCCCGTCTGGTCCCATCGCTTTGTCCACCTTCAGTTTTTCAAGTTGCTCATAAACACCCTCCTCCGTGAACGGCGCAGAATCTACTCCATTTTCTCGTGTAACTTTGCCGGACAATCTCGGTCCTTCTCCAGGATTTTCTTCTGTGAACACAGAACAGAAGTATTTGTTTAGCACATTTGCTTTCTCCTCATCACTCTCCACATATTTGTTCCCAGCATCTTTTAGCCTAGCAATTCCATTTTTTATCTTCCTCCTTTCACTAATATATCTGAAAAAATTTTTATCTCCCTTTTTTACATTTTTAGCCATTTGTTCTTCCGCCTGTGCCTTCGCCAAACGTATCTCTCTCTTGGCTTCTTTCAGTTTCACCCTGTAGTCTTTTCTGCTCTCCTCTTCTTGGGTTTTTTTATATTTCATGAACGCCAACTCTTTCGCCTTTATTTTCTCAGCCACTAGGTTGGAGAACCATATCGGCTTCCTTTTTCTTTTGTTTTTATTGATTTTCTTCACATAAAGGTCCGTAGCCATTTTTATCACTCCTTTCAGCTTAGACCACTGTCTTTCCACTTCTCTTATGTCCTCCCATCCTAACAGCTCTTTCTTCAGGTACTTTCCCATTGCATTAAAGTCCGTACGTTTGAAATCTAGGACTTTAAGTATCGTGCGGCCGCTCTCCACTTTAGCCGTTATATCAAACCAAACCGTTTGATGATCGCTACTACCCAGGTGAGCACCCACTCGAACATTAGAGATACTCTCTCCATTTGTGAGGACCAGATCCAATATCGCTTTTTCCCTTGTGGGTTCCGTCTCTTGAAAGGCATCCACAATCTCCCTACTTCTTTCCGATTCCGCAGACGGAACATTCCAGTCCGCATCCGGCAGGTTGAAATCTCCCAACAGCAGAACCTCCTCTTTCCTTCCAAACTTTTGGATATCCACAATCAGATCCTTATCAATTTGCTGCGATTGAGTCGGAGGTCTGTAGACTACACCCACGTAGATAGAAGTTCCATCTTCTCTTTTCAGAGCAATCCATATCGCTTCTTCCTCTCCCCAGGAAGCATGACTTTGGTTTATGACAATTCAGAAGTGGTGGCAAAGGACCCAGAACCTGCACTCAATCCCACTGGCTAGTTTTTAAAAATATTTCTTACAGTGCCCTATTCTGCTTAAATGCAGATTTGAGTTTGAAACAAATAAGAGACTTTGCTGCTAGGAACAGCTATTATATATGTGCTTTTGTCAAGCAATTTATATGGTACAGTCTGTAGCATTTGGAGCTTCAGGTTTATTGACATGAAAATTAGAAAATGTCTGCTTTGTGCTGTCAATTTTACTGTACCAGTGTGTCTGAATGAAATCAGAAATGTTTACTGGTGTCTGTTTTGCAGATAAAGCCAGCATTGAAGGAAGGCTATCTGCTTTCTGCTATGGCACCATGGCTATTTGATCAGTCGCAGCATCCTGAGGACCAGGCATTAAATCAAGGGACCACATTCTAGGAGCACTGTTCATCGGTGTGTGTACTGTTACAGCATAGAGAGATGGTCTCATCCTATTCCCAGTGAACAGTTTTATACAGAATTCAGACTGGGACAACCAAAGAGGGGGAAAGGATTGAATTCAAAAAGGAGACAGGCATCATAATAGCTGAATGTTTGTAGACAAAACTTGCCTTACTGGTCTATTCACTCCTTCCTGTTGCTGTTTTCAGAGCAGAACTGAAACAAAACCACCTTTTACATTTGTTTAATTTTTTTTACATGTATTCAACAAGTCCTCATGAAGGTGAAGTTTTATTTTCTGTATTAGAAGACAGTCGGCAACAGCCATCTGAACTTTTCTTTAGAGTATAGACACAATGCAATTGTTAGGCTGGAACATTGTACACAGATGTTTGTAGAAGCTGGTTGGTTTATGGTGGATGGTACCAGAACATCTGGAAATAATGATTACAAAGGAGACTGATAATTACATGCTCAGCATGGACCATTTAAACTTCTAAATTGCAGGGATCTTTTCTGACTTCACACTTACAGGTTCTAGAGAAGATTTGATGGTCCACTGACTAAGTGGGGTGGGGGGAATGCACTTTATAGAAGGAAGAGGAGGCAGTTTGTGGGAGGAAGAAAGGATTGCTTCATCTATTAATTTCCAAGCAGTCTTTATCTTTTATGGATACAATTACTTGGTCTTCTTCCCAAAATGTCATATTGCACTAATTTAATAGCGCATCCTCTAACTTTTTGCAGAATGAAAAAAATGTTCTAAAAATGTAAAGGCACAATTGACTTTGCTGGAAAAAAGTTTATTTCATTGTATATAACATCCTATTTGGAATATGAAATGTAGCTTCTTAGAAACTTTAAGGGAAAAACTATAAACTTTTATTCATGTGATCTTTTCCATTTTTGTACTTGAGTGACAAACTATGAATTTCTCATAATGAAAGTTTAAATTTGTTGACTGTTTGCTTATTATGCCAGATGGGTACACATAGGTTTTGTTGCCTTTTTTCTTGTGCATGAAATTTGTCTATCAATGCCTGTGATCTCTTTGGGTATAATGGTAACAGCTCTCAGTAAAAACTGTTTCTTGGACAGTGTTAAATAATCCTTTGATAGGATCTGTGAAGGAGCCACTCAAGAAACTAAGGGAGGACAGGCTGAGTCAGCAAATTACTGCAGGAATAAAACCAGGTTAGTATAAACAGTAAAAAGCCAAGCTGGCTACTTTTTAGATCACTGCACAGCTAGTCCCCAAGTACTGAGATAGGAGAAGCGTTCCAGGAATGGTTCCAGTCCTTTTAAGTTTGCGGTAGGAGGCAGTTTTGTTACTCAACTGCTTGAATACTTGAAAACCATTCTCCAGAATGGAATAATTTTAATCCTTGATTAAACACAGATCTAAAATCTAGTTGTATGGCTTTCATGCATCCATACTGTTTGTGTACTGAAAGAAAACCATGTGTTTTCCTTTACTTTGACAAAAGTAATGTAATTTTTATCTTATTTATCTGTATGACAATTCCAATTAATTTGAAAGTGTTTATTTATAAGAAAAAAATATATAAAATGTTTGTATTTTTAGGTCTTTAATACAGTGTTTCTACCTCCCATTTGTAACCGCATGCATTCTTGAAACTAGGTAATAACTCACTGAACTGTTGCATAATAGCATTTTTATTATGGCCTGTATAAATGTATATTAAGGTTAAATAAAACTGACAATAGAATTTTGGTTTGGAAGCTTTTGCAGGACATGTTAAACATGAAGGTCATCTTTATTTCTCCAGAGATAAGCATGGGATATGTAGGCACACTTGCTGGTGAAGTCCTCTGACTGAGCCTGAGTGCCGGTGCTTTCCCCTAGCTTTTGAGCTTACTGGGCATGTGCAGTAGTTCTACACCTAGAGCCCCTCCCCTCAGCTTGTCAATGTTTTTCTTCATCCTCTCCTGACAGATCGCAGCTCTCCCCTCTCTTCCTCACAGAAAAAAAACAAATTAAATAATAATAACCTAAATTTATCTTAATTTCCTCTTAGAATAAAAAAACCAGGCCTAAACAACTTAAAAGGAAGAAAAGATTTCCTTCAAAAAAAGAAGGACCAGAAGAACGGAGAGGACCCAAGAGAAATAATTAGTGCTGCAGCATTAAAAAGCAGCAAACACTACCTTGAAATGGCACCAGGTTTTAAAAGTAGGCACTAGGACCTAGAGGGAGCTCTTTACCTCTGACAGAAAAACTGTGATGGATGGTGGTTATCGTTCAGCAGCTCTTTGCACCAGAATGTCAAGAAAGTCAACAAGGACACAAACTCGCCACTTGCTCCCTCCCTCCAGGGCCCTGTCTCATTACCACAAGGGGAGGGAAGCCAACTTCTGCCGATGTCGTTAGAAAACAAAAAAATGGCAGATTCGGCAGGCCACAAGAAGAAGCTCCCGCCTCTTGAAAGCTGCACAACTCCTTCATCTCCGGCAGAGACTTTTTCAGCACAGAGCTCAAACCAACAAATTGAAGCAGTAAACCCCTTTAAGCTGCAGTAAATATGCACTAGTGCTTACCGGTGACAGGTCAAAGGCGCGCAACGACAACCCAGCACAGACAACTGAGCGCAAGGCGGAAGCCTGCCGAAGAAAAACAGTATTTTAAAGGGCTCCGACGGGGGGGGGGAGGATCCCCCCCTTTACTTAACATTTCAGACGAGATCGCGATGGCATTGTGGGGGGTTTGGGGGGTTGTAAGCCCCCACATTATACTGACAACTTCACTTTTTCCCTAAAAAAGAGGGAAAAAGTGAAGTTTCCAGTAAATGAGGGGGGTTACAACCCCCCACAACGCCAGCGCGATCTCTATTAAGTAAAGTGGGGGGTTCCCCACCAACACTCCCTGTCGGAGCCCCTTAAAATACTGTTTTTCTTCGGCGTGATTCTGCCTTGCGCTCAGTTGTCTGCGCTGGGTTGTCAGCGCGCGCTTTTGTCTATGAATCGAAGAACACTGGTTTAGAAGTCCTTTTACTTGGCTGTTAAACCAGTGTTCTTCAACCACCAGTCCGCAAAATAATTATTTTATTTCCGCCGGTCCATCGGTGTCAAAAGGTTGAAGAACACTGCTCTAAACAATGGTGGAGTGGCGGACCACCCTGAGTGCCGTCTGTGCAGGGATGCCAGCACCTCTCCGCTCATCCACCTCTTGAAATCTCTGGCTGCAAGCATCACCTCCTTCCTGCTGCTCACACCTGCTGTGGCTTTCCTGAAGTCATTTTCCTGGTTGTGAGCCAAGGCCAGCACAAGTAGCAGGAAGGAGGTGCTGCTCGCTGGCAGCCAAGATTTTGAGAGATAATGGATGGGTGCGTGCATTGGGGAAGAGTGCTGGGGGAACATACCTCACGGTGGTGCTGGATGCCTCCTTCCCTCTTTATGTTACTGCCTCTCAATGTTGTAATGTACACTATTCTGGCATGGTGTTCTTAGTTGATAAAAGCTCTTTCTGATCCACTTATGTGAGCTTTTCCTGGAAGGTCATTTTCAGTGGCAGTTACTGTGTAACATACAGGATTGATGATATACAAGCTCTTCTAATGAGTCCTTGCCTTACACAAAGCTTTTTTTTAATTGAAATTTCAGTGTGTTACATTACAAGTAACAAGCAATTTGCAAGATAAATTCAAGGAAAATAAAAATCATAACACCACATTACCATAAGCTGGTCCACATCAAAGAGAGAGCAGACTAGAATTACACATATTATATAATCAACAAAGAACCTTAAAAAATAAATCTTACAATTATACTCCACAAACTTCCCTACTGCATCTTCAGTGAATTTACTATATAAATAAAGATTATCTTTTAAATTGATGTACACCAGGGGTGCCCACACTTTTTTGACTCGTGAGCTACTTTTAAAATGACCAAGTCAAAATGATCTACCAACAATAAAATTTTTAAAAAAACACAACGCACACTACGCATAGAATTGTTAATTATCATTCCTATTCCGGGGTTTTTTCAAAGAGGTCAAAGCAGATGACTCTATGCACTGTCACCTCAGTAACAACCATACAAAAATAGACAAATACCCACCCCCCTCCCTTTTTACTAAACCACAATAGCAGTTTTTAGCACAGGGAGCTGCGCTGAATGCCCAGCGCTGCTCTCGACACTCATAGGCTCCTTACACTAAAAACTACTATTGCGGTTTAGTAAAAGGGAACCATATTGTAAAATATAGACAGCAGATATAAATTCAGACATATTTTGATCACTAAATTTAAAATAAAATCAGTTTTCCTACCTTGTCTGGTGATTTCATGAGTCGCTGGTTGCACTTTCTTCTTCTGACTGTGCATCCAATCTTTCTTCCCTTCTATCAGCCTGTATGCTTTCTCTCCTCCAAACCTCATTCCCTCCCCCAACTTTTTCTTCATCTCTCCCTGACCTTTCTTTCTTTCTCTCTTCATGACCCCTTTCTTTTTTTCTGTTTCTCTTCTTTCCTTCTGTCTCCCTGCCTGCCCCCTTTCTTTCTTTCTCCCTGCTCTTCCCCAAGCCACTGCCGCTGCCATCGGGGAACAGGACCCAAACCGCCACCAATGGATAACAGGCCCCAAAGCCGACGCCGCCCCATGCTCTCCCTGCTTCAGGCCGACCAGCATTCCTCTCCCCGACGTCAATTCTGCCATCAGAGAGGAAGTTCCGCCCAGACAGGCAGCGATTGGCTGGCCTGAACTTCCTCTCCGACGGCAGAATTGACGTCGGGGAGAGGAAGACTGATCGGCCCGATAGATCGCCAAGGCAAAGTGAGTCCTGGGTGATTGACTCACTTTGCCTTGGCGAGCTACCCGTCGATTGCGATCGACCTATTGGGCACCCCTGATGTACACAAATCTTTTTCATAATTAGATGAGTTATATGTACACATTCTATTAATAGTCTTGTCAATTGTCCTCCCAACCTTTTTTCCCAGAACACATGTCCACAATAGTGATTGAGCCTTGCACTATTTGGGTTGCAGAAGTCTTGGCTGCCTCTGTGAAGTGGACTGAAGCCAGTAGAAGTCCAGTCAACCTTAAACTGTTTTAGACCCAAATAGTCCTAGCTGACTGGCAGAGTGCATTTCTATGCCCAGGTGGATCTAATTATGGGGCTTATATTGGACTGATAGTGACCCACTTGAGCCTTTGTGTTAGTGGAAGAGACTTACAAGCATGACAGAGAATTCCATTCACAAATTCCCATCTCATTACAATTTTGAAAAGGACTCCAGACATGACAGTGGTTAATTTGTTTTGCAAGGTTTCCAATTCCATATTCAAGTTTGATTTAAAATTTGATTGATCCTGGATTCTAGACGATATACAATAATAAAAAATGAGGGAGTACAAAAATTAAAAACAAAGACATGTACAAACAAAATATGTAGACACGACATACAACTGAACGAGAGGGAAAGGGGTTGAACTACAGTAAACTCTAGAAAAGAGAACATTAGAAGGATAAAATGATAGGAATAAAGGAGACCAGCTTCACTGCCACTGGCTATCTTTTAGACAAAAAGGGGGTTGATCAGTGTTCGAAGGTGTCTTTAAAGAGGAAACATTTCAATGCCTCTTTAATTTTATCTAGATTTTTTTCCTCCCTAATGTGTATTGGTAATGAATTCCAGATCACGGGGGCAGTTACTGAAAATGTTGTCATATGGCGAGTACTAATAATCTTTAGTGAGGGTACGAAGAATAAGTGTTGAGTTATAGATCTTAAAGCTCTGGTTGGATCATGCACAATGAGTAGTTTGTCAATAAAGGCAGGTTCCCTAGGATCTGTTTTTATTTCCAGCTTGCTTTACAAAAAACAACAACAAGGGGGTGAGATTGTAAATTGGGCAGCCCTAAAGAGACCTGCGTATGAGAACTACTGTCCTGCTTGTCCTCAGAGAAGCAAAAGTGCTTCTCTAACAGGATTTCAGTTCTCAAAAACCTTCCCAATGAGACCATTTTCTCTATATTGTAGACTTTATATCATAGTAACATAGTAGATGACGGCAGATAAAGACCCAAATGGTCTAACCAGTCTGCCCAACCTGATTCAATTTCAATTTTTTTAATTTTTTTCTTCTTAGCTATTTCTGGGCAAGAATCCAAAGCTCTACCCGGTACTGTGCTTGGGTTCCAACTGCTGAAATCTCTGTCAAAACCTACTCCAGCCCATCTACACCCTCCTAGCCATTGAAGCCCTCTCCAGCCCATCCTCCCCCAAACAGCCATATACAGACACAGACCGTGCAAGTCTGCCCAGTACCGGCCTTAGTTCAATAATTAATATTATTTTCTGATTCTAGATCCTCTGTGTTCATCCTACGCTTCTTTGAAATTAGTCACCGTTTTCCTCTCCATCACCTCTCTTGGGAGCACATTCCAGGCATCCACCCTCTCCGTAAAGTAGAATTTCTTAACATTGCTTTTGAATCTACCACCCCTCAACCTCAAATTATGTCCTCTGGTTTTACCATTTTTCTTTCTCTGGAAAAGATTTTGTTCTACGTTAATACCCTTCAAATATTTGAATATCTGAATCATATCTCCCCTGTCCCTCCTTTCCTCTAGGGCAGTGGTCTCAAACTTGCAGCCTGGGGGCCATATTTTGAGGCCCTCGGTATGTTTATCATAATCACAAAAGTAAACTAAAACAGATTCTTGATCATATGTCTATTTAGCTTTAAATTACAATATTATTATTAAGACTTAGCCAAAAGGAAAGATTTATAAATTATAAAGAGTTTTACCTCATGCAAAATTGTTATTTCTTTAATAAAACATTAATTGTTTTTTTCTGAGGCCCTCCAAGTACCTCCAAATCCAAAATGTGGCCCTGCAAAGGGTTTGAGTTTGAGACCACTGCTCTAGGGTATACATATTCAGGGCTTCCAATCTCTCCTCATACATCTTCTGGCGCAAGCCTCCTATCATTTTCGTCGCCCTCTGAACCGCTTCAAGTCTTCTTACGTCCTTCGCAGATACGGTCTCCAAAACTGAACACAATACTCCAAGTGGGGCCTCACCAATGACCTGTACAGGGGCATCAACACCTTCTTCTACTGGCTATGCCTCTCTTTATACAGAACTGTCTATAATTGGCTAGACTGGATAAATCCTCAGGGAGACTGTTTGGCCTTGAAAAAATAGAAATATAAACATATTAGAAATGTAAACGGACATCAGTATGAGCTCTCGGAATGTAAACGAGGGATTTTTGAGCTCAGGCAGCAACTCATGGGTGACCAGCACCCGACAAAAGTCTAAATAAGCACTGCCTCATACAGCATCTAGTCCTAAATGTGCAAACCACACAGATAAGTAAAGTGCTAAAAATCAGGGTCAAACAGTCACACCTGAGAAATTTCACTTAGGGCTATATGAGCTCCTAAGAAACTGCCTTATAAATATAAAGTGCAAAGTATAATAAAGTGCAAAGTGCTATAGATAATCCAAACTAAGAAAGTTAATAAGAAATACACTCTAAGATAAAATGAAAGAACCCCTCAAGATTTCTTGGTATCTTAATGAATAAATTGATAATGTCACAAACATATAAATATTAATAAATAAATTGATAATGTCATACTAACCAGCTATACGAGCATAAGATTCTTTACAGAAATTCATGAAAAAACATTAAGAAGTCAAGAACAGAAATGGAAACATCTTATAAGACATACATATGAGTTATAATAGTTCATAAATACTCAAAATCATCCATAATCCTTCATAACAGTTCATCTATATACAAACAATTCATAAAGTCACTTCATTCATAAGGCATTCTAGTCAAAAATCACAATGCACTATCTAATTCAAAGTCCTGCCGCTCGAGGAGTACTTAGCTAATCTTGTTTGAGGAAAAGACACTGCCACTTGACAGAGCTCCGTTTTGTCGTCTTCGTTAGGAGCGGGAAGTACTTAAATTACATCCGACAGAGTACTGTTTAAAACTGAACATAAGAAGCGCCATCTCCAGATCAGACCTTCAGTCCATCAAGTCCGGCGATCTGCACACATGGAGGCCCTGACAGGTGTATACCTGGTGTAAATTTTTAGTCACCCATATCCTTCTATGCCTCTCGTTAGGAGATGTGCATCTAGTTTGCTTTTGAATCCTAGGATGGTCGATTCCGCAATAACCTCCTCTGGGAGAGCATTCCAGGTGTCAATCACTCTCTGCGTGAAGCAGAACTTGATGATATTTGTCCTGAACTTGTCCCCCCTTAGCTTCATTCTGTGTCCTCTTGTTCGTGTCAAATTGGACAATGTAAATAGTTTTTTCTGCTCTATTTTGTCGATTCCTTTCAGTATTTTGAAGGTCTTGATTATATCCTCTCGCAGTCTCCTTTTCTCAAGGGGGAACAATCCAAGTCTTTTAAGTTGATCCTCGTATTCCAGTTTCTCCATACCTTTTACTAGTTTTGTTGCTCATCTCTGCACCCTCTCCAGCAGTTTTATATCCAATGTTGGACGCAGTATTCCAAGTGGGGTCTGACCATTGCTCTATAAAGCGGCATTATGACCCTCTCCGATCTACTCATGATTCCCTTCTTTATCATGCCAAACATGTCTATTTGTTGATTTCTAAATTCTGGAGCGTGAAAAAATTACAACCATCACTGTGGAAGAGTTGGAGATATTTGTAATGGCATCTCAGGAGTTTAAGAACGCCCTGGAGAACCAGCGAGAACAGCGTACAAAATAACGTCATGACGCCAGAAAGACATTCGACGTTGGGACACTTCAAAGTCTAGAAAGGAGATGTCACAACGAACCCAAAATAAACACAAAAAAATAGGAAAAATGAAAACTGAAAAATATAAGGGAAGGGTAGTAAAAGAGCCACCAGATCAACAGCAATAGTGAACATGAGACGTTAGTTGGTAAAACATTTGTCCACATTTTCATTGAATCCCTTGGGGAAATAACTTTTGAATCTTCTATCTTAAATCTTTTCTCATCTTAGAAGGTAAGTATGTTTGTCACCATTAAAAGTTGGAGAAACTTGTTCCAAGACACATCATCTTAACTGGGAAAAGTCATGTTGGTAAGTGATATTGTGGGTCACCATTGGAGCAGTGGTTTTACCTGTCTTTAGGCAGCTCCAATGTTCGATAAGCTTAGTCCTGATGCTGCGGATAGTGCATCCCACATATATGAATTTACAAGGGCAGGAAATAACATAAACCACATATTTGGACTCACATGTGGTGTTAGACCTGAGATAATAAATTTTCTTAGTAACAGGATGAGGCCATTGACTGCCTGAAAGAGATGTGTCACTGAGCATTTGCCACATATATATCTGGAAAATTTTTTGTCTCCCTTTTTTACATTTTTAGCCATTTGTTCTGCCTGTGCTTTCGTGAGACGTAGAGAATTAAGGGCACTACTGAGTGTGATGTGGGATGTCCCATTCAGCAGAGCACATCAAAGATCTGGAAACTTTGCAATCACCTTTCCAAGCCATGTAAACTGTTCTGAGCTTCCCTGGGAGAACGGCATAGAAAAATGAATAAATAAATAGATGGACCATTAGTTTGATCCAGTATGGATGAGTGTCTGATGTCATTGATACTTTACTTTTGGAAAACATGTTATAGGTAAACAAATTTGCTATACCATTTTGAATAGATTTTCTAAGAGTGAGACATGACACGTTTGACTCTGAGGCCGCCTAAAGCAGCCAAGTCAATGGAAGGTCAACAGTGGCTTTGTTCTGAATGGGCTGCTCACAGCCTGCCCCACTGGGGCCTTCCCTCTGCCATGTCACTGATTATGCAGCAGAGGGAAGGCCCCGGCTGGGCAGGCTGCGAGTAGCCTTTTCAGAGTGATGCAGCTGCTGACCATCCACCGCTGCTGCTTTAGGAGGCCTCAGAGGTATGTCAGGTCTCACGGTGGGAGAGTCAGTGGGGATGGGAAGGAGGGATGAAAAACTGCACAGGAGGGTGGGAGGGATGGAAAGTGTTACACAGGGGGATGGGTGCGAGGGGAGGAAAGCTGCTACATGGGGATGTGAGAGGAGGAAAGATGCACATGGTGGAGGAGAGGAAGGGAGATTAGAGGTAGAAAGGGGTGAAGGAGAAATCCTGCATATGGTGGAGAGGAGGGAAACATGCATGGAGAAGGAGAAATGTTGGACATAGGGTGGAGGGCAGGGAGAGTTTCCAAGTTTTATTTAAAATTTGTTATCGCCTATACAGGTTTTCTAGGTGGTATATAAAGTTTTTAAATAAATAAATAAAGATGTTAGAAGAGGAATCAAGAATTTTTGTAAGCGAGCATATCATATGCAGCCTGTGGAAACATTTCTGATCTACTGCGTTAACTTGATCATGATAGGATAGTTTAGAATCTAGTATGACGCCCAACAATTTTATTAAAGTTACTATTTATAAGTGGAATAGATTGATTTGAATGGGGCTAGAGTAAGTCCATTCCTAGATGGAAATAGCATTGTTTTAGATTTGTTGATGTTCAATGCCAACATATTCTCATTCAGCCATTTTCGAGTTAATCTCAAGTATCTTGTGATTCTCCGGGTCTATCTGATGTACTAATTGGATATCATTTGCATACACAAACAGAAAATCCAATGGATTGACCTAGAGTAAGTAAAGGTACTAGAAAGATGTTAAATAAAAGTGGAGAGAGAATAGATCTCTGTGGAATAGATCCCTCATTAGGGAACTGATCAGCTGAAGTTTTGTTAAAGACAACAGTAGAAGATCGATCTGCAAGATATGAGGCAAGCCAGTCCAATACTTATTCAGATATAAATTCTCAAAAACTGACACATTTTACTCACTAAATTGAAAATAAAATCATTTTTCCTACCTTTGTTGTCTGGTCATTTCATGAGTCTGATTGCACTTCCTTCTGATTGTGCATCCAATATTTTTTTCTGCCTCCACACTTCCTCTCCTCTGGATCTCATTCCCTTCCCAGCCAACATCTCTCTCTGTCCTTTCATGAGTTCAACTTTTCTTCCTCTCTGCTCCACCCCATTGGTAACATTTCTCCCTCTCTCATCCCCTGAATCATGTTCAACATTTTTCACCACTTCCCACCAGCACCATGCCCATTTCTCCTTCTATCACCCCTCTTCAGCACCATGCCATATCTTTCCATCACTATGTCCAACATTCCTCCCCCTTGCATACCCTTCAATCTGTCCCCTCTCCACCATCATATCCAACATCCTTCTATTCCCCATGCATCTCTTCCTCACTCCTCTCTGTGCCCAACAATTTCCCTTTCCCCCATGTGCACCATTTCTCCCTTTCACCCACACATTCATACCCAACAATTCTCCCTCTTCTCTCCCTCCTATGTCCCGTTAGTGCGCCCTTCCTCCCTCCATTCTGTGTTCCATGTTCATGTCCCTCCCTTCCTTCTGTATCCTGAGTTTGTGCCCCTCCCTGCCTTCCAGCCTTTGTCCTAAAATCGTGCCCCTCCCATGTCCCAATGTTCTCCTTCCCCTCCTTTGTCCCAGATCATGTCCCCTCTCTTACTTGCTAGAGCCACACTTGCTTCTTTCAGGGCCTCCAGCTGGGCTGCTCCTGCCTTCAGTGGCACTTACAGGGATACTCAGGCAGCAGTTCACACGCTGCACGTGGCTGACTCACATGCCTTTCCTCTGACAGTGAGAAGGTTTCCGGATCAGGAATGTGCAGCATGAAAGATCCGCTGAAACGTCCTTCCATCAAGTGCTGCCGAAGGCAGGAGGTAACTATGACAGCACCCACCCCCGCTGACCTGGGAGGCTTTCCTCTGACATCGGAAAGGGGGGGAGCATGGCAGGAAGGAGGGATCCCCTGAGGTGGACGGGCAGACAGACAATATCCTCTGTGGCGGTGGTGGCCAGTGCCATGTACCCCCAACAACGATTCGCATACCGTGTGTTGAGAAACACTTATAGTCTATTACCCTGCAGCAAAGCACAGCCATGTGCTGGTGTTTATCGTGGATACAATGGGAAAAACTTATAGATCTGAAGCAGGGTAGGGAGGACCTGCGTTCTGCATCGGAACTGATCTCTCCCCTGCTGCGCTGACAGGATGTGCCTCAGCTCCCCCCTCCCCCCCCCCCCACTTCTGACCTGACCTCCCAGCTTAAAATAAACATGCCCCTGGGGTCTAGTGCATCCCTCTCCCTCAGCCCCTCTGAGGTATACCATTAAAAGAGGGAATGGAACTTGATATACTGCCTATGTCTTCAATCAAAGTGGTTTACATATTGCATACTAATTTTGTACTTGAGGCAATGGAGGGTTGAGTGGCATGCCCAGAATTACAAGGAGATGTAGTGGGAATTGAACCCAGTTCCTCAGGTTTTCAGGCCATTGCACTAATCACTAGGCTACTTCACTCCAAAATTTACTTATCCATAGGGGGGGAGAATGGGGAATTCATATTCCACCTTTCTGAGGTTACAAGCAAACTGGTTTACATATCAACAGGTACTTTTTGTACCTGGGGCAATGGAGAGTTACATGACTTGCCCTTAGTCATAAGGAGCTACAATGAGAAATTAACCCAGTCCCCGAGGAGAGTGTGAGGCCCATTTGCTCTTGCCTCTCGTGCCATCATTCCTGAAAAAAATAGCAGTAGGGACTGAAATGCCCAGTTCTAAATCTCAAAAGGTATGGAGCACTAGTGTAGCCAGGGGTGGGTGGGCTGGGTCCCAGGTCCCCTCACCCTTGGCTTGGAACCTCTTTGCTTTTGTGGCTGATGGAAAGGCTGAGCCCCACCAGTTGAAGAAATCCCCTACCTGAGTTGTACCTGCCAATGCCAATTATCTTGCGCATACTCAATTCAGGTCTAACGGTGTGCGTGGGAGAGCCAGCATTAGCAGCTGAAGCATGCTTGCTAAAGTAAGAGCTACTTCAGGCATGACCCAAGAGACATCTTTGGCTGGCGAGACTTTGAATCCCTATCAGCAAAGGTAATATTTTATTGTGAAGGATGGCTGCAAAGGGGCGTGGGAGAAGAATATCAGGATCCCTGCAGTCCATTTTTGGGATGTTCATAGTCGTATCAAATGGGATGGTATCTTTTGTTCTCCATGTCTGGAACTGACCCAAGGGTATATGATGCCTTAGGTGAACCTTCAGATGTATGCCCCTCTCCGCCCACCGCAGGAGTGGTTCAAGACCCTATCTCCCAGCTGTACAGCATCTGTCCCTTCCTTTCTCTACTCCCCTATCCAGCATTTCTGAGTGGAGTGGAAAGGGTAGATGTGAATTGCTTGTTTACTCTTTCCAAAAATGCTAGGACTAGGCATGAGATGAAGCTACTCTATTTAAAACAAACCGGATAAAATATTCACGCAACATGTATTTAAACTCTGGAATTCATTGTCAGAGAATGTGGTGAAATCAGCTTAGAAGGGTTTAAAAAAGGTTTGGAGTTCCTAAAAGAGAAGTCCATAGGCCATTATTGAAATGGCTTGGGGAAATCCACTGCTTATTCCTAAGATAAGCAGCATAGAATCTGTTTTACTACTTGGGATCTAGCTAGGTACTTGGGACCCTGGTTGGCCACTGTTGGAAACAATGAAGCCATGGTGACATCACTAATGAGGTTGGCTCTTAGGCATTGGTGGAATGAGGCATTATGACATTACAGTCTCAGCTCTGGAATGTTGCTACTCTTTGGGTTTCTATCAGGTACTTGGGACCTGGGTTGGCCAGTGTTGGAAACAGAATGTTGGGCTTGATGGATCTTTGGTTTGTCCCAGTATGGCAATTCTTATGTTCCCTTCTGCCCAGCATCTCTTCTTCCTTACCTCCTCTCCCCTCAGGTGTACAGCATATTTCCTTCCCTACCCTCCTTCCCCCCCCCCCCATTATGGATCTCTCCTTGCTCTGTTGCTGCCCCTATGTCTGCTTGGGTGTCATTCAGTTCCAAGGGAAGTGCTTGCAGTGTAGCTGGCTCTGCTCAGGCATTCTGCATTCTGTCTTCTTCACACAAACTTCCAGTGCTCATGGGCCTGCTGCTGAGGGGATGGTAGCTTTTTGTGTATTGCACTGCTGCTGCCTCGCTAGATGTGATAGTGAAATGTCACTATGCCGTGAACTCTGCTACTCTAGTGGCAGGGCTGGCCGTGCAGTGGTGATGTAAGAGAAGCTTATGTGACCATCTCTTCCTGTTCAGGCATATGCACATAAAAGTTTATAACTAAATGTTATAATTTTTCATAGGCATTCTTTAATCTGAGCTCAAGGTGTGAAATGTAGTTTTCTGACTCTGGGCTTACAGTTTAAAATTCATGCATGAGGTAATGGAGGGTTTTCTGACATGGCCAGCTGCTTGGAGAAGATCACTGTTCATACCTATACCGAAGAAAGGTGACGCCAAGGACTAACAACTACAGAACGATTGCATTAATTCCACACGCCAGCAAAATATTGTTGAAAATAATACAACGAAGGCTACAATTATACTTTGAGCAAGAACTAACCAAAGTTCAGGCTGGTTTTAGAAAAGGTCAAAGAGCAAGAGACATTATTGCCAACTTTAGATGGATGTTGGAAAAGAGCAAAGAATACCAAAAGCCCCTATACTTTTGCTTCATCGACTACAGCAAAGCTTTTGACTGGGTAGATCATGATAAACTATGGAGACCTCTAACACAAATGGGAATACCAAACACATAAACAGCTGATAAAGAGCCTATATCAAAATCAAGAAGCTGCAGTGAGAACTGAATACGGCAACACTGATTGGTTTCCAATAAAATGTGGCGTCAGACACGGATACATCTTGTCACCTTACCTGTTCAACCTTTACAGTGAAACCAACTTCAGAAAAGCAAACTTAGAAGAGAGCATTGGTTTCAAAGTTGGTGGCCAAAATATAAACAACTTGCCCTATGCAGATGATACAACGCTCATCACCTGTAGCAAAGAAGACATGCTGTATCTACTGAGAAAAGTCAAAGCTGAGTCATAACATGGGATTAGAATTGAGCATAAGACAAAGATCATGAACACAGAAAATGAAGATTTTGAGCTTGAAGGTGATTGAAATCTTTACAACTTCTATCTCCTATGCTCTTTTGTAAACAAAGACACTACTAGCAGGGAAGAAATACTCTGCAGAATAGCACTTGGTTGCTCTTTAATAAAGGCTCTTGACAAAGTATTTTCAAATTTGCATCTGCTATCTTTATATTTTGCATAGTATTAAGGGCCGTGCATCACTGTTTCTGTAGTGTTGCATTGTATGCAGAGTCCAGCTTCTTGGTGGTTCAGTTTAAATTTTGTCTACATATTTCTATTTTATCCCCCCTCCCCCTTTTTAACAAAACTATAGAGTGGTTTTTGGCACCGGCCGCAGTAGCAACAGCGCCGACTCTCATAGGAATTCTATGAGTGTCAAAGCTGTTATGTCATGGCCAGTACTAAAAACCGTGCTGCGATTTTGTAAAAGGGTGCGGGGAGGGGGAATTTGTGATTACATGTTCCATTGTGGGCGAAGGTGTTTTCTGTGTTCGGTTCTCTGTTAGCATTGACTGTGCAGGATCAATCTATACTCGCTGGCTTGTTTAGTTTGGGTGTATTGATGTTCTATTGCTCACTGGAGTATGTAAGATGTTGCCTTTTCCTAGGTACACTCATGTGCAATATGTGGATTGTTTTTCATATAGATGAGGGGGTGTCAAAAAAATGATGGGTCTTGGGTGTCACATGTGCTAGGTACGCCATTGATGGGCATGATGCTGGAGGACCTTATGGACCTAGCACAAAACCAATTTATTTTTAGATCTATAATTTAATATGCTAAGAAAAGGGAGGGTTAAGTACTATAACTTTTCCGGGAAGGGAGGGGGGAACAGGGCTGGAGTCCTAGTTTTCCTAGGTCACAGCCTGATGTTGCAGCAGCATCTCGGACAGCCAAAATGGAAGACCAACGCTAGAGGCCAGGCGAGAGGCAAGTTGATTACAGATATTATGCAACTGAGAGAGGTTGGGAATAGAACAAGCTCCTCCATCTGCGGGTGAAGTAAAAAAATAAAAATCCTCGGATTGAGGAGGGTAGCGCTTTCCGGCTGTAGGTTTTGGGGGCTTTTTTTCTGCATTATCTATTCCTGGGTTCTCGCTGTCGTTTTATACTGCATCGCATTTCTCTAGTTGTTTTCTGTCCTGATTTTTGCATATTCCAATTTCCTAAGCGCTCCCTGTATTGTGTTTGCACCGTCTCGCGCTCTTCCTCCTTAAACTCTCGTTTTGCTGTACGGTCTCGTGCTTCGCGTCCCTGGGATCTCGCTGTCTGTTGCACCGTCTCGCGCTCCAGCTATTCTCTGTCATGCACAACCTGAAGCAGAAGGTGGAGCGGGCGAGGGCCGCCTTCGCCACGGGCAGGACCCGACCCCTGGAGTTCAGGATCCGGCAGCTGAAGGCGCTTCAGAAGATGCTCACCGAGCACGGGAAAGAAATAGCAGCGGCGGTGCAAGCCGACTTGAATAAGGTTTGCGCTTCTAGACCCCTCCCTCCGGGATTTTTGGGTTTTATATACTGTATGTTGAATTCATTGACGATAAAAGTGAGCTCCTGGCTTTAAATGCGGTGGAGTCTCTGTAGCATTACTTTGGGTTAAAGGAAAAAAAAAAAAAAGTTAAGCACATGACCTTGATTAGAACTTGATACATTATAATTATTTATTTTATATGTAATATGATAGTTGCAGGTACTTGCAAAACAAAACGGTGGCAGGTGTCCCAGGTCTTGCTCGCCCATTTCTCCACCAGTTGGCCCTGATTGCCTGAAGCAGCGTTGTGAGGTGTCATCTCATGGTATTGTGGAGTGTATGCGGAAGCTGAGTGGCCGCCTCCTCATTCCCTGCTGATTAAGTCAAAGGCAGCTAGGGAACAACTACTACTACTATTAAATATTTCTACAGCGCTATCAGACGTACGCAGCGCTGTACAGAGACATGGAAAACGTCCCTGCTCGAACAAGGTAAAATCCTGCTCTATCCACTTCCGCTGGGTACATAATCTGGCCGCTGCAGCCCTCAGCTTTAGAGGGTGGTGGTGAGGAAGGGCTGAGCTTGGATGATAGCACAACAGTTACAGAATAGCCCCATCAGCGGGATTTAGAGGGTGGTGACCACAGGCATTTGGGAAAGGGAGTCCCAGACCCCCCACCCCCCAAAAAAAAAAAATTAGTGAAGGCAAATAAAGAGGAGGCTGGAGGTTTTATGGAGAAAGAAGTCCCTCTATCACAACTGTAGTAACAGCAACCTACAGCAGGTTGGATATGATTTAATAATTTGCCATACTGCTTTGCACCCAGGTTTTAAAGCAGTTTTCAACAAAAAGCAAAACATGATATAGTACAGTCAGTCTGCGGCCCCCTTCCCCCCAACTCATGTCTTTTGTATTGGGTTCCTTGATAACAGAAAACCCATGTTGAGAAGGGGCTAAGGCTTCTATGGAACCTTTGATTTCATACAAAATATTAAGGAGCAACAAAACTAATAACATAACATAAGAACATAAGCAATGCCTCTGCTGGGTCAGACCTGAGGTCCATCGTGCCCAGCATCCCGCTCATGCGGCGGCCCCAACAGGTCCAGGACCTGTGCAGTGATCCTCTATTTATACCCTTCTATCCCCCTTTCCAGCAGGAAATTGTCCAATCCTTTCTTAAACCCCAATACCATACTCTGCCCTATTACGTCCTCTGGAAGCGCATTCCAGGTGTCCACCACATGCTGGGTAAAGAAGAACTTCCTAGCATTTGTTTTGAATCTGTCCCCTTTCAGTTCTTATATTGCCCTCTTGTTCTTATATTTTTTGAAAGTTTGAAGAATCTGTCCCTCTACTCTCTCTATGCCCTCTCTCTACTCTATGCCCCTCATGATCTTATAAGAAGGTAACTGTCAGTTGGTACAAGTCCAATGTTGGTACTCTTGTGCAAACTGCAGCCATTTTTTGCAATAAACCCTCGTGAGCTTGGATGCAGTCATCAGCTATCTGCTCCAGAGCCCCATTTACAACAGGGTTTGCTGCACAGTTATTTTGGGGACACATCTTGAAGCCCTCTGGTTCGTTTGGACAGCAAGCTGCTCCACAGCAGTGTGCCGATCAACCCGCACCAACTTGTGCAGCCAACGTTCACCTCTCACATCGATGGCTCATGCTTCCCCAGTTACGTTGAGTTGTCAAAAAGGTTCCATTCGTCCACCCACCTTGCAAAAACCTCTGTGTTCTATGCAAGTAACAGAATGTAAGAAAAACTGTTCACGTACAGTGAAATACAATTTGGCGATCTGGAAGAAGCATTACTGACATTTTCAGATGTGACACGGACAAGAGGTCACAGCCTGAAACTGTGTGGCAGCAGGTTCAAGACAAATGTCAGGAAGTTCTATTTCACACAGCGAGTGGTGAGCGCTTGGAATGCTCTCCCAGAGGAGCTTGTGGCGGAGACTAGTGTTCAGGGTTTCAAGCGCAAGTTGGATGCACACCTTCTTGCAAATCATATCGGGGGATATGGGAAATCCGGATCTCCAACAGGGAGCACCTAACTGGGCCTCCGTGTGTGCGGATCGCCGGACTAGATGGACCTAGGTCTGATCCGGTGAAGGCGTTTCTTATGTTCTTATGAGCTAAGAATTAACCCCCATAAAATCCCTTAAACAAGTAGGAGTGTCCAAAAATGCATGTAAGAGGTAGAGGTCTCCAGAAAAAAATGAATTTAATTTTCGTTCCTTGCTGCCTGAAATGAGAGCAGTTGATAACGATATCTCCTATAGACACAGTCGTTGACTAAAGGAAATGAAAAGAAAGGCAAGGAATTCTAAGAGCGAGCAGAAGCCGTAAAAGTAAAATGACTGACTAAATAACCACAAAGTGCCTGGTAACAAACAACTAAACTTAAAGAAAATTTGTATACGAGGGTCATTTCATAAATAATGCACACTATTTTATTTAATTTACATGGTTTGTTTGTTTTTTTCAAGTATTTCTTTACAGTCCTTCAATATAGTCTCCCTGCTTTGCAATGACCGAGTCCCAGCGTCCGGGAAGCGTCATTATTCCATGCAAGACACCGTTTTGTTCAGTTGCTGAATGGCTTGGGTAATGGTGGAAGAAAGCTCTTCTAGAGATGCAAAACAATGTCCATGCACAGGTTGTTTTAACTTTGGAAAAAGGTCAAAGTCTGGTGGACTCATGTTTGGACTGTAGGAAGCATTAGGTAACGCCACCCAGCCGTTTTTGCAGTTTTTCAATGATGACATTCCCTAAGTGCAGGCGAGCGTTGTCGTGAAGAATGAGTGGCCCAGCCAAGAGCAACTGAGGTCGGGTTTGGTGCATTTTTCTGCGCATTTTTTGTAAAAAAAAATCACGATGATACACTGCTGTGACACTTCTTCCACAGTTGTGACACTTCTTCCACTTCTTCCACAGTCTGTGATGATGATGCCTTCATGATCATAAGCAAAAATCATCATTTGTTTTTTGATTGAGCTCATCGACAGTTTTTTTTGGTCATGGGGAAGATGGAGCTCTTCACTTGTCATTGAAAAACTACGTGAATACGGCTGGGAGGTGTTACCTCATGCTCCCTACTGTCTAAACATGGGTCTACCAGACTTCGACTTTTTTCCAAAGTTGAAACAATCTATGCGTGGACATCGTTTTGCATCTCTGGAAGAGCTTTCTTCCGCCGGTACCCGAGCCATTCGGCAACTGAACAAAAACGGTGTCTTGGATGGAATAATGAAGCTTCCTGGACGTTGGGACTTGGTCATTGCAAAGCAGGGAGACTATACTGAAGGATTTGTAAAGAAATACTTGGGAAAAAAAAAATAAACGTAAATAAAAAAAATAGTGTACATTATTTATGAAATGACCCTTGTATATATAATGAATGAAATATGATTAAAAAAAAAAAGTAATGAAGAGAGGGCCATGGTACGCCCTCACCTGGAATACTGCGTCCAGCACTGGTCGCCGTACATGAAGAAGGACACGGTATTACTTGAGAGGGTCCAGAGAAAAGCGACTAAAATGGTTAAGGGAATGGAGGAGTTGCCGTACAGTGAGAAATTAGAGAAACTGGGCCTCTTTTTCCTTAAAAAGAGGAGACTGAGAGGGGACATGATCGAAACATTCAAGATAATGAAGGGAATAGACTCAGACAGGTTGTTCAACCTCTCCAAGATAGAGAGAACAAGAGGGCATTCTCTAAAGTTAAAAGGGGATAGATTCCGTATAAACGTAAGGAAGTTCTTCTTCACCCACAGAGTGGTAGAGAACTGGAATGCTCTTCCGGAGTCTGTTATAGGGGAAAACACCCTCCAGGGATTCAAGACAAGGTTGGACAAGTTCCTGCTCAACCAGAACGAACGCAGGTAGGGTGGGTCTTGGTTAGGGCACAGGTCTTTGATCTGGGGGCCGCTGCGTGAGCGGACTGCTGGGCGCAATGGACCACTGGTCTGACCTAGCAGCAGCAATTCTCATATTCTTATGGCCGAGCCTTGGGTACACCACAAGAATTTCTCCAGATTTGTGAAAGTGATCCTTCAAGACACAGATGATATGTTTGTTTTATTAACATTTGATATACCGGGGCGCGTGGCTTGGGAGTGCACGAGGATGGTCGGGTAGGGCAGAGGCTCTGTACATACAGACATTAATGACATAAAATACTGAAATAAAATTTTCATTTTAACGGAAGAAACGAAGGAAAATACAACGTGATGGCTTCAGGAAAACAAAACAAGTCTGAAATGGGGATTTCTAATACCGGCAGTGTTAAGAGATCTAAGCCAGAGCCGGCAACACCCTCAAAGTGTCCGTTGTCAAGAGAGAAAAGTGACATTGATTTCTGGAAAGAAATACAAGAGATAAAAGAAATTCTTCTAAAAAACGCCAAAAAGCTGGATGAAATACAGGAAGAAGTAATGACTTTAAATAAAAGAACAGAAGTGCTGGAGATTAAAACAACAAAAATGGAAATGAGAATGGACAGTTTTGAAGCAGAAAAAAGGCAATATAAACTGGACAGAGAAAAAATCTTTACACTCACCAGGGAAGTCAAGGATTGCCAGAATCGCATGAGACGGAGTAATTTGAGACTTTTGGGCGTACCGGAAGGGGTGGAGAAAAATAATCCGGTTTCATTTGTGGAAAATTTTTTGATGAAAGTCCTGCCCCTCAAATCCAATTACCCGATAGAAGTTGAACGTGCACATCGCATACCAATGAAAAGACTGGATACTTTAAAAGGTCCTCGCCCCATAATTTTCAAGTTGCTAAGACACCAGCAAGTTTTAGAGGTGTTAAGAATGGCTAAAGAACATGCAAATTTAAAATGTCAGGATGCCAAAGTCCACATCGTTCCTGATTTCGCTAAAACAACGGCAGATAAAAGGAAAAAATTTCTAGACATGAGGCCGAAGTTAAGAGACATCGGAGCTAGATTTGGCCTGATATACCCTGCGATTATGAAAATAACTATTGACAACAAAACTATGAGCTTTGATGAACCTGTGAAGTTGGAAATGTTTTTAAATCAAAGGGAGCAGCCGATGTCAATTTAATTTGACTTATTCACTTCCTGGAGTTGGAGTTGATTCTTCTTGGTTTTTATTTGATTTTATTTGTTATTCATCTTTAATATATTTGAGAATCTGCTAACTGACAGTTTGGCTCTGTTTATTTTGAATGGAAACTGTGAAATGGAATGCTGATGAAAAAGGCAGTTTGTTTCTCTGTGAGCATTTAATATCTCTTTCTCAAAGGATGACTTTGAGAATTGTTCCTTTGCTGTTACATATCTTAATAAGATATTAGAATATCTGATATATGTTATTACAATATATTCATGAAGATAAGATATTAATATACAGAGCTTATAGTGGCAGATTTAGATCATAGGTTATGATGAGTTAATGGAGGTTTTGATAAAAATTCAGTACAAAAGATTTCAGTTAGCAAAGATTTTTAAGGGACTCTAGTTTAAGGTTTAGTAGGCTTCTTTGAGAATATTTAAGGGGAATATATGTATTTAAAAATAAATAATAACAATAATTAAAAAAAAAAAAAAAGGAAAATATATTATTAATGCTTAATTTTCATTTATAGGTTTCTTACAAGTCTGATACTTTTAGCAGACATATAGAGTTTTACATTCTTTTTTATCATTTATAATGTGAGTGGAAGATCTTTATTTAGTTTCTTATTTTGATTTTTTAATATTTTGAGAATATTACATAAATTATTTATAAAAATACATATGATTATTACATACAATATTGTTTTATAATTGAAGTCTGTATAGAGCTTTTAGTTTAGCTTTACTTGGTCTTGTATGTGCAGTTCCAGGTTTTATCAGCCAATATTAAGGGTGGGAGAGGGAGGGATGGGAGGGGGGTTAAAGGGATTTGATAATTGGAGTAGGGATGTTGGATTGGGAGATATAAATGAAGATGGTGTTTATTCATTTCAAATGATTTCAGTTTTTTGTTCAGATATAATAATTGGAAGAACTTTTGTAAAAATTATTTGGATTGATGGAGATTAAAATTTTTTCACTCAATGTTAATGGCCTTAATCACCCAGTAAAGAGAAAAAAAATGTTAGCATTTTTAAAAAGGCAACAGGCTGATGTGTATTATATTCAAGAGACACATTTATCAGTGGTTGAATCCAAAAAGCTAGAAGATAATTGGGTGAAACACTGTTTTTTCGCTCCCGCAATAGGGAAAAAGGCAGGAGTGGCTATATTAGTGAACACAAAATGTTTAGCTTCATTTAAAATGATAGATTTTGATCCTTTAGGGAGATGGATACGAGCGGAAATGAGAATGGGAAATAATACTTTGACTTTATTAAATATCTATGCCCCGAACTCGAATCAAAATGATTTTTTTATTAATATACAAAAATTAATACTCCCACTGGCTGCTTCTAATTTAATAGTAGCTGGAGATTTTAATGCTGTTATGGATCCTTTTTTGGATAAAAAACCAAGCAAAAATATAAAATCATTAGGGTTAGATAATTTGGTGAATACTTGTAATTTGAAAGATATATGGCATATTCTTCATTTTAATGATCAGGAGTTCTATTTTTGCTCACCAGTTCATAAATCTTTTTCAAGAATTGATTACATATTGGTATCAAATTCCATAGTGCAACAAGTGACACAAGCTTCCATTGATCCAATTATTTTGTCTGATCATGGAGGAGTGTGGATTACACTTACACTAGATAATAATGAATACAATAGATCATTATGGAGGTTTGATAATACATTGGTTTCAGATTCAACTTTTCTTGAAGAAATTAAGTTAAAAATTTTGGAATTTTTCCAAATAAATACCTCAGCAGATATTAATGCGGAAATCTTATGGGATGCATTTAAAGCTACTATAAGAGGTAATATTATTTCTTATTCTGCGTATATTAAAAAACAACTTATTAAACAATTTTCAGATTTGGAAAAAGAAATTAAATTGCTGGAATCCAAATTAATAGATGATTGGAATCACGAAAATTTGCAAACTTTATTAAAGGCTAAAGGCAAATATAATGAAATTTCTTCAAAAATGGCAAGGAAAGATTTGTTTTCTCTGCAAACCTTGTATTATGGAAAATCTAATAAGGCAGGAAGTTTACTTGCAAATTATCTTAAAGCAAAAAAGAGAAGAATAAAAATAAGTGCAATAAAAGATGAGAAAGGAAATATGCATAATCAAATAACATTTTAAATCAATTTTTGGCTTTTTACAAAGAGTTTTATTCTTCCGAGTCTTCTATTGATAAAGTTCAAAAAGGTATGGAATTTTTAAATCTTCTTGAGGGTCCAAAGCTTCCTGATCATATAAAAAGAAGTTTAGAAGAACCTATATCATTAAAAGAATTAGAAACAGCATTGAAGTCTTTTAGAGTTGGATCTGCTCCAGGTGGGGATGGTTTTACTGTGGAATTCTATAAAACATTTCAAAATTCTTTATTACCCTATTTACTAAATTTATATCAGTTTCAACTTAATAAAGGTTGTATTAAAAGTACTATGGCAGAATCTATGGTGATTGTTTTGCCAAAGCCAAATAAAGATCCTACTATGGTTTCAAATTACAGGCCAATATCATTAATTAATGTTTATGGAAAATTAATGGCTAAAACACTGGCATTAAGATTGGCAAAGGCTCTTCCTTACATAATTGATGTACATCAAACAGGTTTCATTGCTAACAAACATTCTTCTAACAATACAAGATTGACATTTCATACATTAAATTTAACTAAAATGATGAATGAACCAGCTTTTGCTCTTTCATTAGATGCAGAAAAAGCTTTTGATAGGGTAGAATGGTCATTCATGTATCAGACTTTGGATTGGTTTGGTGTGGGTCCTGGTTTTGTTCAAATGATTAAAACTTTGTATAGCTCCCCTATGGCAAGATTATACATTAATAATAATTTATCTGAGAGTTTTAAATTACATAGAGGAGTTTGACAAGGATGTCCATTATCCCCTTTGCTGTTTGATATTGTTTTAGAACCCTTATTGATAGCTATTAATCAGACAAAGGGGATACAGGGTATTCCCTTGAAAGAATGGGAATACAAATTATCTGCTTATGCGGATGATATTTTATTATATTTGCGCAATCCAGGTTCAACTATACCATGTTTGTTAGAATTGATTGAAAGATTTGGAATGTTTTCAGGATATAAAATCAATTGGAATAAATCTGAAATTCTTTCGCTTAATGTGCATTGCATAAAATCTATGTTTGATTCATTTCCTTTTGTATGGAAAGAGGATGGATTAAAATATTTAGGAATTTGGATTAAAAATTCAATAGAAGATACAGTAAAAGAAAATGAAAAACTTTTATTAAAAAAGGTTTTGGAATTATGTGAACAATGGAACCCATTACATATATCTTGGTGGGGAAGAGTTCAAACCATAAAAATGATGATATTGCCTGTGGTTTGCTATCAAATGTGTATGATTCCGGTATTTTTTCAGAACTCTTTTTATAAAAAATTGAATGCAATAATTATTAAGTTTGTTTGGCTTGGCAAAACACCTAGAATTGCTTTGGTATCTTTACAGAAATCAATTAAGGAGGTTGGGGTAAATTTCCCAAATTTCTATAGGTATCATCAGGCCTATATTTTACGTCAAGGTATGTATTGGGTCCTCCCAGATCTCATTGAATACACTCCAGATTGGTTATACTTGGAATGGCGACTCCTGTCTCCTTTACATCTTTGTCACATTCTCAGTATCAAGATGCCCAGATTGTATAAAGAAAATAAACTTTTATTAGATACATGGAAAACTCTAAGATATGTAAGTAATTTAACTGAAATTCCTATTAGTAAATCGACAAATCAATCTATATGGCTAAACTCCAAGATTCAGATTGGCGGAACTAAGATTGTCTGGAGGCATTGGTTAAATGCAGGAATACGAACTTTAAATGATGTTATTTCAAATGGAAAAATGCTTGAGTTTACACAATTGCAAAATAAATTTGGACTGAATAAATCACAATTTTATAAATGGTTGCAATTGAAGCAGGCTGTTCAGGCAGGGTTCCCTGAATGGAAAACTTTAAATTTTCAATACAGCATGGAATTTTTATGCTTCCAGGCAGATTTTCTGGGTCACCAGGCCGCACAGTGGTATAAAGTTATTAGTGAATTGGTTAATAAAAAACCTAAAAATGGTCTTAGGGATATTTGGAGCATTGAGATTAATCATCAAATTTTGACATCTCAATGGCCACAAATTTGGTCTTGGAGAATAAGATGTACACTGTCAGCATCTATGAGACAAACTTGGTTTTTTCTTTTGCATAGAGCATTTTGGACCCCTGTTAGATTACAAAAATTAAATAGTTCAATGTCTAATAGATGCTGGCATTGTAAGCTTGAAGTAGGGACTTTGGATCATCTTTTATTTTTCTGTCCCTATATATTAGCCTTTTGGAATTCGATCTGGGATCAAATAAATTCTTTATTAGATAATCCTGTAGCATTAACTTATGATACTGTGATATTTGGCATATCTATGAGGAAAAAGAGTCAGATATCGGCAAGTAATAACAAACTTTTATTGATTATGACAGGAGTTGCCATGCAACATATTACTACAAATTGGAAAGATCACACAAGACTTAATTTTAATTTCTGGTGGAATTCACTATGTCACATATATAGAATGGAACGTTCAATAGCAATACAAAATGGAAATTATAAAAGGTTTAATGAAATATGGGGGCCATTGACATTGTTTTGTAATGAATAAACACAATTTTCTTAACATTATTTATGATTGGAAAGGAAAGGGGAGGGTTTATATAAATGAAAAAAAAAAATGTAAAAAAAGAAATATGACAAAGATTGATTCAATTAAATAATTGTATGGAAAGGAAGGGGGGAAGAAGGGTTTAGATATATATACCTTTGTTATGATCTTGATAGATTTATCAAGTGATGTTAGTAAATCTATGTATTACTTATATTGTGCACTTATTGAAAGTTTAAAAATGAATAAAGAATTATAAAAAAAAAATGTTGAGAACATAAAAAAAAACAAAAAACAAAAAAACATTTGATATACCGCTTAAGCCTATTACAGATCTAAGTGGTTTACAATAAAATATAGTTAGTTAGAACTTCCCTATCTGTCCCAAAGGCTCACAATCTAGCTAAAGTACCTGAGTAAACAATTATTAAAATAGAAAAGATATAACAAAATTCCAAGAATTTTGACGGAAAGGGTACAATTCAAATAATAAAGAAAAAGATAAAAGAAATTAAATTAAAATTAAAATATGATATGTTCTAGTGTGCAAAAAATCATAAAAATGCCAGATATTCCAATGGAATCCAGACAACCAAATAGAATCTCATGATCAAGATCAGAAGCACTGCTGAGATCAGATTGCAGTATTAAAGCAGTGCTGCGGGAATGCTATGCCCATTGTGTTGTAGAGAACGTATTTCAACCAGGTTCAACTTCATAAGATTGGGGGTGTTGTCTCAAATGTGGCAGCGCACCTAATACTTTTTCTCACTCGTTGGATTGTTGGTCTAAGATGGTGAGTTACCCATGCTCACTTTTGGGCTGCCTCTTGTCAGGCATAGCAGAACAGCTGATGTTGGACATCCCTGGTTCATTTCAGGAACTATCTAAGGGAGGAACTCTGCTTTGTCGTAAAGTGAGTCTCTTGGGCCATAAAAGTATTTTGCAACAATGGACTTCGTTGGACCCTCCATTTTTTTGGCAGGGGAGGACTCAGGTTCGCACATTGGCCCTTTGGGAGGCGCAAGAACAGGAAGGCCATACTAAGGGACGCTGTTGCTTTTTGCTCACTTGGGACTTTTATTGAACTCCTCAGTCTTATTTTGAATACCATTTTTAAAAAAGTATTTCTATACCACCTATCAAGTTTGTCTAACTCAAGCATTTTTCCCTATCTGTTGTGGTAGGCTCACAATCTATCTAACATACCTAGGGCAATGGAGGATTGAGTGACTTGCCCAGGGTATGGGATTTGAACCTACAATCTGTAGCTCTAACCACTAGGCCATTCCCTCTGCCTGCCGGTTTGGCTGGACACCCTTTTAGACTGGGTTGTTAGTGCCTCTCTGATCTTCGCTGTTGGGGGTATTATATACCGGGAGGGGAGGCTGATTCTTGTGTGCCCTAGGGCCATAAGAGCCCAGGCCCTAGGATATGTCCTAACTTGGAATTTTTGTCTTATTACCTACCTCTGAAATAGTTGTGCCATATGACGAAGGCTGGGATGAGGAAGGTAGGGAGGGGGAGGGGATCATTGATTAAATCATTGATGGATTTGTACTGTTCTTAGCAGGGCTTATGCTGTTTTGTACATGTATTGAAGTAAGAACCTAATCTTTCGTTAGATTGTAAGCTCTCTGGGGAATAGGAAAATACTACTGAATTGGTGTGTCATTTCCCCAGAGACAAGAAATGGGAGAAAGATTTTTTTTAAAAAAAAACCATTCCGCTATAAGAAGGCAAGAGATAGAATGGAGCCGAATAAGAGAGGTAATTGACCTGAGAATATATAATGAAACAAATGAGGAAACACAAATTCAGATTAGTAATAAATGTCTGCGAAGAGATATTTAAGTACATAATTGTGGGCATGCAGTAAGGCAGAGGAGCTAAAGAAAATTTCCTTTGCCTAAAGGCAGGAGCTCTGTCAATGTTAATAGAAAATCTATATGGGTCAGGTTGTGACTATATCCGACAGGGATGTTTGAAATGCTTCCCCCCAACTTCCAAACTAAGCAGGCAAACTAAAGGTATGGCTGTAAATGTTTCTTCTCTCATGTCTCTTCTGGAGAAAAATTCTGATCAGGTAAACAAGTGATGCTAAGAAATGAGGAGGGAGGAATTTCTTTACGTGTCCAGAAAAAAACATAAACACGCACGATAAAATGTCAGCACGACTCTGGAGGTATTCTTGGACTTAACTGAAAAGAGCCACCTATGAGGTGTGTGATCAGCTAAATCAATACAATTTGCCTCACTCTGTTGTAGCGACAGGTGAAAGCTCCTGGTTTTTTTTCTTACAGAACGAGTATGTTGCTTACAGCTATGAGATTCTTGGCGTGTTGGGAGAGATTTCACTGATGCTGGAGAAACTCCCTGAGTGGACGGCCCCTCAGCCTGTGAAGAAAACTTTGATAACCCTTCCAGATGATGTCTATATACATTACGAACCCCTGGGTGTGGTGCTTATCATCGGGGCCTGGAACTATCCTGTGGCGCTCATCTTGCAGCCTTTGATTGGAGCAATTGCTGCAGGTAAGTTTAAGTTCAATTTATTTAATATGCCGCAAATATAAAACCAAGGGTAAATCTAAGTGGTTTACAATAAAAATTTAAAATAAATAAATGTAAAATTAAATAGGGTAGGGGACAAAAAAAAAGAAACAAAACATAAAATACAGTTAAACAGTCAAACCATCAACAAAATAGGAGGAAAGGAGGGAGTCGGTAGGTTACAATAAAACCAAAAAAGGTTGGGGAAAGGGAAGGAATGAACGATATTGTAGGGAAGAAAACTAAAGTTTGTTCTGTCCACACTAGTTGAGATAAAGCCAAGAATGGAACTTTAAAGAGAGGTTACCTAAAAAAATTAAGAACAGAAAGCCAAGGAGAATTACTATGCCTTTAACTGTCTTCGCAAATGATTTTTCTGAACGGAGATAAAAAGGTAGCGAATTCCAGAAAGTGGGAGCCATGACAGAAAATGAAGAATTCCTAAGAAAATCGAGGAAGAGTTATTGGAATGAGGGAATGACTAATAACTGTTATGAAGATCGTAGAGTTCTTTGGGGCGAGTATGGAACCAGGAAACTATAGCAAAGAAGGAAGACCACTCGATAGAATCTGATGAGAGAGAATTTTATATTTAAAAGGAATTCGATATGGCACCAGGAGGATATGTTCTGATTTTAGAAGTGGTGTAATGTGATCAAACAGCAGTGTTCTGGATTGATTGTAAATGATGTAATTGATATTTTGGAAGTCCAATGAAAATAGAATCACAATAGTCAAGTTTGCTCAGGACGAGGGAATGTATAAGAATGCGGAGTGAATTTTGTTGAAGAAATGAGCGACTAGATCGAATTTGGCAGAGAGCATAGAAAGATGAAGAAACCAATTTAGAAATATGAGAATAAAAACTTAGGGTGTTATCTATTGTTACACCTAAGATTTTGGTTTTGAATGAGAATTCTAAGCGGGCTCCACAGACGTGGCTTTATTGCATTTGAGTGTGGTGTATCAGCACTAGAAAGCAACCATAGAACAAAATTAGTCACTCCCCTGTATATTCCTCCTCCCCACAACGTACATTAGGGGTGTATGGAGTATGAATTCATCTCAATTGTAATTGTGAGACTGAAATTGATTTTTTGCATTTGAGGGTAATAAGTAATAAAAGCGTCAAGTTTATTTCAAATTTGTTATACCGTTCAATTAGCAAACTTTCTGAGCAGATTACATAAATTAACCTAAAAAAAAGGAATTACATCAGTAGAACAGTAAAACATAGGCAAGAGTCATGTTGTAGGAATTCAGCAGCCCTCCCCTCAATAGCCTAAACCTGGAAACCAGAGAAGTTCACAAAGATGAATGGGTGACAGTGGTTTAACAAAACAAGGAGAACTGCAGGCACACGTACAATGATACAGGCAAAGTTTGTTTAGGTTTATAATTTGATTGCGGTTAAAAACAACACCTTAAAAGTGTGTCTGCAGTTCTCCGTGTTTTGTCTTCGCATCTTCCACTGTTGGTTCTTCTTTTTTTGTTTGTGTTGTATTGACAGTGGTTTAACCAGGGACTCTACTCATTGACTTTAGTAGTCAGGCGATAGGAAATTATCCTTTACAAAGCAGAGAGAAATGAGAGCATAAGAATAGCCATACTGGGTCAGACCAATGGTCCATCTAGCCCAGTATCCTACTTCTAACAGTGACCAATCCAGGTCTCAAGTACCTGGCAGAAACACAAATAGAAGCAAGATTTCATGCTACCAATCCCAGGGCAAGCAGTGACTTCCCCTATGTCTATCTCAATAGCAGACCAGTGGCGTACCAAGGGGGGGCGGTCCGCCCCAGGTGCACGCCCCAAGGAGGTGCATAGCCGACCACCCTCCCTATTCTGCCGATGCTGCTTTCCTTAACCAGCAGCAGCGGCAGTAAACAGGGGTGTCCATGGGTGCTCACTCCGGCGTTGTACAGCTTCTGGCCGGCTCCCCTGCTCAAAGCCATGGGTGACGTCAGAGAGAAGGCTTCTGACTCAGCCGCGGATCGTGGCTGAGCAGGGGAATGGGCCAGACATGCTGGGCAGGGAAGAGAAATGTTGCTGCTGCACAGGGAAGGGGGGGCATAGAAATGTTGCTGCTGCACAGGGAAGTGGGGAGGGTAGAAATGCTGCACAGGGAAGGGGGGGTAGAAATGCTGCACAGGGAAAGGGGGGGAGAGAGAAATGCTGCAGCAGCTCCCAATTGGGGAAAGAGAGGAAAGGAGGGAGAAGGAAGACAAGGGAGAGGAACCAGAGATTCCAAGTTCATGGGAGGGAGGGAAAGGTAAAAAAAGGAAAGGAGATACCAGACCATGGAGGGGGAGAAAGAGATGCCTTGGCATGGGGGGAGGGAAGGGAAGGATATAGAGATACTACACCATGGTGTGGAGTAGGAAGGAAAGAAAGGAGAAGAGAAAGAGAGAGATGCCAAAGCATAGGGGAGGGGGTGGAGACAGAAAAATGGAGAGGGGGTGAAGCTGAAATGAATCATGTGCAAAGGAGAGAAGGGACACAGGATATATAGTTTATTGAAGGGACATAGAAAGAGGGAAGATGCCAAATGGAAGAGAGAGTGGACAGTAGATGGAAGGGGCAGAGAGAGTGTGGGCAGTAGCTGGGTGGAAGGGGCAAAGAGAGGGCAGATGTTGCATTGAAGGGAGAGAGGACAAACACTGTATAGAAAGAAGAGAGCGAACAGAAAGTGATTAAAGCAGAAACGACAAAAGGTAGAAAGATTTTTTTGTTGCTTTACTTAGAATCAAGTAGTATTGTAACTGTATTGATAAAAGTTTATAAATAGGAAATGAAAATAAGGCAATTTTTTGGACTAAACCCCTTTCCTCAGATCAGGACAGGATACCATAACAGCAGTATACTGTACTGTTCTGAAAAAAGATTTGGCCTCTGAAAGCTAATTGAAAAATGGATTAGTCCAATAAAATGGTATTTTCTTATTTCTCATTATTTATTTTATTTTTATTTGTTAATTTGTAAAGTGGTGATTGTTATGTATCAGTTTTTTCAAATTTACATCTACTGTCTATATTTTGCACAGTATTGAGGACATGTGTTACTGTTTTTGTGGTGTTGTGGTGTTGCATTGTATGCAGAGTCTGGTTTCTTGGTGGTTCAGTTTAACTTTTGTCTACATATTTCTATTTTTAGTTTGTGATTATTCCATATTGGGCGAGGGTGTATGTCTGTTCTGTGTGTATGAAAAGGATATAGTTTTCAGTTGGCATTGACTACAGGATCAATTGACTGTGCGGGATCTGGCTTGTTTAGTTTTACAATGTATGTGTTGGTGTTCTAGTGCTCACTGCAGTGTTTAAGATGCTGCCTTTTCCTAGGTACACTCTTATTGTACGATATGTGGATTGTTACTAAAAATCATATTTTTGATACAGATGGGGGGTGTCAATAAATGATGGGCCCCGGGTGTCATATATGCTAGGTACGCCACTATAGCAGACTATGGATTTTTCCTCCAGGAACTTGAAAAAGACATGACCATCTTTGAAGAGTGGAGATATATCAGTCAGTCAGGATGGCAAGGTCGGCAAGCTAAGGTATGCTTTAAGTTAAGAGTTTTATGTTTAAATGATTTTTATTAGAGCCAATAAATCAGAGGTACAAGAGTTCAGCCAGATAAACAAGGCTCCATATAACAGGTTTTGAACCCCCCCCCCCCCAGTCCAGAGTCCCCTACACCGTTCATAGAAAGGAAAAGCAGATTTCTTTGACATGCTGCTTTTTCTTATTATATTGCCCGGCATGCCTAGGAATGGTAGGGGCTGCTCGTAGAGGTGGGGAGAGAGGATGGGGGAGGGTGTTCTGTTGGTGGGGGGGGAGAGAGAAGGGAGGGCTGGGGGTTTGTAGTCTCCAGGGCACATCAGAGTCCAGAGCACTGGTGTGCTAGGTATAGTCTTAGATACAGTATAGCTTTATTCTGGCTTGGGGGAAGGGGGGACAGGGTGCAGAGCTTGGCAAGGAGTGTGGGGTTAGGTGCAAGGCCTGGCAGGGAGAATTTGGTTCAGAATGTTTTTTTTCTTGTTTTCCTCCTCTAAATCTAGGGTGCTTCTTATGGAGCAAAAAATATGGTAAATAGTTTACCCTGATAATGTAAAATATATCTACAGGGAAAACACTGGAAAAAAAAGTTGCTCCAATAGCCAAAACCCTGGATTTCAGGGCAAAGAATTGTTTCCTATGTTCCTGAGTGGCTCTCGTTACATCTGGAAAAATTTGAATTGGCTGCCCACAGAAAACAACTATATATAAGCTCATGTAAACCTTTTCCTTTCTCTTCTTATATTTTAAGTTCTTGTAAACTGTGCCGAGCTCCACTTCCGTGGAGAGGATGCGGTATATAAACTTAAGGTTTAGTTTAGTTTAAAGTAATTCTTTAAAATTAGCAATTTATCTCTTTCTGACAAGAGTTACCAACAAAGTTGAACGAGTGGAAATATTATCTTGAGTGTCCTCTAAGAAGGCAGCGAGCTCCCCAAAGTTCTAGGGGACCCTTTTACCAAAGCTGCGGCAAAAGTGGCCATAGCGCGCTCCTTATGTAGGTCTTTCCTTCGCGATAAAACCACTTGTGCCGTGGCTGGAAAATGGCACATTTTCTCATTTTGCCTTTAGTGCACAGCCATTAAAAACCTTTACCAGCAAGCTCCTACTGACACCGATTTTGTAGGCGGTAAGGGCCTACGCACTAACCCCCATGCTGATCAGCGCTGTCACACCCACTCTCCACCCCCTAACACTGCCCTCTTAGAAGACAAAAATATTTTTTAGCGCAAGAGGATGCTGGCACAAGTCCTGCAGTAAGCCTGTTTCAATGTGGGTAAAGCACGTGCTAGCGCCTCCTGCAGTTTAACAAACAGACCAACCCCTAGCTTTTTTTTTTTTTTTTTAGTTTGTATATGAGTGGTTTTAGATTTTGTTCAATGTGTTGATCTTTCCCATTGTAAATGGAGCTCTTTTCATTTTTCCAATTTATTATTATTTAAGTGTAAACCGCTTTGATCTATTCATTTTTGCTAAGTGGTATATTAATACATTTTTAAATTAACAGCCGCACACTGTCTTTAACTTTGTCCACTGCTAGGCTTAAGGAGGGTTTTTTTCCCCCCTGTGGCTTGGGTTTGGTCCTCAGTATTAGTCCATGCTTTTTCAGTTCAATATTTATTTTACTGTATTTTATATTTTATAACAAGAGTATACAAGCATAAAATACAAAGGTAAATGCAAGCAACTCAATAACGAGTACAATAGACTTTCCAGTTGAGTTGCGATTGAATCAGTGTATGACCAAAGTATGTGAATAGATGAATCAAAAGGGTCTTAAATTGAATGTGAATAAAACAGAATTAATGATTGTAAGGAGAGATAGTGAGATGGCTGTAATGACATTGGCTTTTATGGGTGAATTGATACAGGTAAAAAAGGAAATTAATATCTAGGGAGTTTGCCTTGATATGTCATTGAATATGGGGCAACAAGTTTTGAATATGATTCAAAAGGGTTATGCTCAGCTTCGTCTACTATAGAGATTGAAACCCCTCCTAATAACATGATTTCAGAACGGTGGTAGTGTTGCTGTTTTTGAGTAGGCTTGACTATGATAATTCACTGCTTTTGGGATTGGCCAAAGTAAAGCTGAGAGCTTTACAGGATATGATGAACTCTGCAGCCAGACTGTTTAGTGGGGTAACAAGAACATCTCATATTACCGCTGTATTAAAAAATTTACACTGGTTACCGATCGAACAGAGGATTCATTTTAAAGTATTACCTCTGGTGCATCAAACGTTGCACCGCACGATGCCATATTGGTTCCATTGTCTCTGAGATATATAAAGACCCGGTAAAGCCCTACGATCAGTTAACAGTATGAAGCTAGTATGTCAATTATCTATGAACATAAATTATGGGTCTACAGGAATGAAAATATTTATGATCGCTGGGATGTCTTTATGGAATAAGTTAGCTGGTCAAATACGATTATGTGTGGAATATCCCACTTTTAAAAAACTGCTTAAGACTAAGCTATTTGTTGACACATATATGGCATGATGATTTTTTTTTCTGAAACTGTCTTGCTTTCCCTTACTTAAAGAAGATGAGCAATTGTTGAAAATACTGTAAATGGCGTTTTTATGCTCTATGTGTGACGATTTTGAACTGTTATGCTCTAATGGGTGTACTTTTATGTTTTTATGTATATTGGAAACTGCTGAGATTTTTGGCAGTATAAAACTCGGACTACAGAACTCTTTAATGATATTCCAGAAAATGGTAAAGACCCTCCTCTTCAACTAAAGGCCACCCTCAGTCTACACTCCTCCCCCTTAAGCCCCACCTCTACTCTTCCCCTTTCTTTCTAATCTTCCCCCTAATTCCTATAAAGTCCTCTCTCAGCCTGTACTCAAATAACTTGTATTTAAACTAAACTACTTATATTTAAACTACTGCTCTTAATTTGCTGTATAGTCCCTGTATTTAAACTGCTGCACAGCCATGTATGTCCAAACATTTAAATCTACTGTATAATCTTGTATGTCCAATTACATTCCATTGTGAATGTTTACTTGTAGACCGTTCTGAGCTACTGGGAGGACAGGATAAAAATCTAAATAAATAAATAAATAAATAAAAACTTTTTAAATAAATAAAACATTATACCATTAGAATGAGTGATCAAAGAGTATTTTAGAATATTCAATAAGAGGTTTCCAAGTCTTTTCAAGTGTAATTATATTCTTTTTCCTTTCTGCAGCTATTCTTTCATATTTAGCTGTGAGGCATATGGTATTCTACCAGGAATAGGTTAGAATTGAAGGGACTGAAAGGGGAGGATTCAAGATGGCGGCAGCAAGGTGTTCACACTCCTGAGTTGGCCTGGAAGCAAGACAAAAGTTTTTGCTTCATCGCCGAAATGCCACATACCAAACGTAAGAGATAGTTCGACCTGATACTTCGACGGCGAGAACTTCCTCCCCGGTGCAGCGGTCAATTTGGGAGTTTGTCGCCACCATGGCTCCCGTGGATGCATCCGGAGTGAAGTCAGCGTTGTCCCCTTCTGGAGGAGAGGCAGAGGATTTAGCCTTGGAGATATCACCATCTCAGGCTGAGAAACATCTGCGGGGGAGACCCCTATTCAAGGAGCAGTGACCTTGAGAATTTGGAAGGAGCAGGGAGACTTGGGAGCTAGTGCTGAGGCCAGCTCTCAACTGGTCAGACCTGTGGTCGTAACAGAGAGCATTTGGGAAGCTCTCTCCAGGCTGAACGACAGCGTTGCAAGATCTTCACAGGATGTTGCAGTGTTAGTAAGTACTGTAGATGCCTTGGGGGTTAAACTAGATGGGACTAAAGAAGAATTCATTAACAAATTGAAGCAAGTTACTGAAAAGATGAAAAGCCTTCAAGAGTTATCATCAGGATTTATAAAAGATAAAAATCAGTTAAACAGGAAGGTTGAACAATCAGAGAATTTTAATCATTGATTGAATATTCGTTTTTTGAACTTTCCTAAATCATCAGGGGTGACTCCTACAGAAATGTTTAAAAAGTATCTTATAGAGGTTTTGAAATTTCCCCCCGAATGTAAACCGCCCTTGAATCGTATATATTATTTACCACTAAAGAAAGATGTAGGAATGAACCCAGAGATAGTATCGGCTAATTTAAATGCTGGTGAGCTCTAAATGTTACTGACTTGCTTGAGACTACAGTAGCTGAACTTTCTGAAAGAACTATATTGTTAGTGTCTTCAGTTTTTAAACAAGATGTTAATGCTATATTTCAGCTGTACTTTCGTACTTCACAAACATTATTCTATGGGAAAAAAGTATATATCTATCCAAATGTAACTATACAAACACAGGAACGAAGGAAATTTTCTTGCAATGAGAACTGAAACAGTGACTCTGGGATCTACGCTTCTTTTGGCTTACCCCTGTAAATATCTGGTTAAATATTTGGCTTTGGGGGTGGGTAATATGGTAGTTGCTTTATTGAAAAATTGATATTCTGTTTGTTCCATTTTTGGATTTCTCGCTGTTGTTGTGGTGTTATTTTGCAAACTGTTTTACTGTTGGTGCATATTCTCATCAATAAAAATTGTTTGAACATAAATATTTGGGGGTGAAATATGTGTTTTATTCACCCGAACAGTTGCAAGCCTTTTTAGACCTGAAGAAAATGGCAATAGGGAATGCTTAGTTATCTTTTTTTGGAACAGCAGTTATAATAAAAAGGGAACCAAAAGCTGTTAAGCCAATACCTGATGTATTGCATGAAAATTAAGTCTCATCACTTTGTAGAACTCCTCTCAGGATTGTGGTTTGAGGTGGTTAATAATAATTTTTCTGATTCAATATTATATTTCCTTTGTTTATATTTTGATGTATTACTGGCGCAAGAGTCAATTCTTGTTATATAATTTGAAATGTGATAAAAAAAAAAAAAAAAAAAGAATTGAAGGAGGGACAATCAAGGCCATAGGCCCCCTTCCCGGTGCATCCTGGGATGCACAGGGAGGGGCCTAAGACTCCAATTGGCCCAGATAACAAAGGCCACTCCCATGCATTTGGGCTGCAAAACCCCAAAAGAACAGTACAATTTAGGGGGTGAAGAACTTTTGTGCACGAAGGAGGAGTGGGACATGGGTGTGATAGTATGTGATGATCTTAAGGTGGCTAAAGAGGTTGCAAAGATGCTAGGGTGCATAGGAAGAGGTATGGCCAGTAGGAAAAAAGAGATATTCATTCCCCTGTATTCGAGAATGACGCGGAAAAAAACCATTGTTGTGAACTGAAGTTTAACCACGGCAATGAAAACACAAATGCCTGCTTTGCCACAGGAACAGTAACAAATCTTCTCATGGGAGCGGCTAACATCTTTGTCCCCACAGTAAGAATCCTTTACCGTTATTTACTGTGGCATTGTGGCTTCCCTCTGAGTCCCGGCTATGAGTCGCCTCCCTCCCCACTTCCCCTCCCCAACTGGCCAGCAGCCCCCCTTTACAATTGCAGATCCTGTAATGCCAAACAAACCCTGCCCTCTTTAAAAGCAGCAAACCCCCCTCCCCCCTCCCCTACCAGGTTGGTCCCTTTGTAACTCCCGCTCCGGGCTTACCAGCATTTAAGAAGCTTCAGCGACCGAAGAGGCAACTTCTCAGGCCTGCTCCGGGGCCTTCTTTCGGCCAAATCCCTCTTTCCGATGTAACTTCTGGCATAAATGCGCATAAGGCAAGTCTCTTTCATTTGAAAGGAAGCTCTGGAATGAGAGGGTCAATCACCAATCTTCCATTCCTCGCAAAATTAACAGAAAAAGTTGTATTTAATCAGATTTCAGACTTCATTGATAAGACCCACATACTTCACCCAAATCAAACTGGCTTCAGAGCTCATCATTCAGCAGAATATTCACTTAACAGTCTTACAGCGGCAATCTTGTATCATATGGATAGAAACATAGAAGATGACGGCAGAAAAGTGCTACAGCCCATCAAGTCTGCCCACTCTGCTTACCCACCCCCTGTCTATGCCCTAATGACCCAATTTCCTTATCTTGACACTCGTAGGGATCCCACATGGGTATCCCATTTATTCTTAAAGTCTGGCACGCTGTCTGCCTCCTCGATCACCTGCACTGGAAGCTTGGATCACCACAAATCTGTAATACTAATCTCTACAGCCTTCGACCCTATAGATCATTCCTTACTCCTCAAAAGATTTGCCTCAATAGGAATTAGCGAACAAGTACTCAGCTGGTTCCAATTTTATTTTTCAGAGTGATCTGCTATCTGCTAGGGTTAATTTCAATGATTCTACCTCTGACTCTTTTACTACCAACTATGGAATCCCTCCCATACCTGTATTTAGATTTTTTTTATTTTTTTACATGATTGTGTTAACTTTTCTCTGATGTAGTAGAATACTGTGATGCCTTTTTTTCTTCAGGGAATGCAGCAGTGCTTAAACCTTCAGAAGTTAGTGAAAACACTGCAAAGATCTTGGAGAAATTCATCCCTCAGTACTTGGACGAGGTAAGCACAAGCGAATACCTTCTTTGTGTTTGTCTTTTGTTGTTGTTTTGTGGCGCATAATAAAGGCAAACAGATTCTGAATGTTTCTTGGATGCAGCCTTGTGCCCCTTGAGATTCTGACTGGATTAATCAGTGAGATGCAGCATTTTTAAAAACTTGCCTTGTGATACACAATCAGTTGGAGGCAGAAATCTCTGCTGTGAATTGTGACTGGAGCTACCTTTGCTAGTTGTATTTGACAGTGTCAGGCAGTGTTGATGTACTCTGATGGCTCTGGTGTTATTAATTAAGTGGCACAGCCAGGGCAGAATTAATTCATCGAGGACCCCTAGGCACACAAGTACACTGGGCTCCCTGCCCCGTCCCACCCTACCAAACGCCCAGGTGGAAACAGGAAGCTGCGTCAGAGGGAAGCTTTGGGCAAGCAGCACCACTTGCACAATTACAGTTCCCGTTGCCTTTCTTACCCGCTTGCTTGTCTTACTTTCCATCGATGGGGGGGGGGCTGTGTTGCCGATTCGGGTGGGGCCCGTGTTGCCAATCGATGCTGGAAGGGCCCATCGCCATTTGGAATAAACAATGTTGATGCCCTCCTTCATCGGGCCCCCCTGACCATTTCGGGCCCTAGGCCTGTGCCTACTTGGCCTATTGGTTAATCCTGCCCTGGGCACAGCAGGGCATTTGTATGAAGAAAAGAGCAAACCATATGAAATTTGCAGACTTTAGTCATTACTTTAGGGTTTATACAATACACACCTGATATGGCCATGTTTCACTAAAGGGGTGAATGGATACCAGTAGGTGTAATATTTAAAACGTCACCAAACTGGTAAACTGTTTATCCCAGGACAAGCAGGCAGGTATTCTCACATATGGGTGATGTCATCAACGGAGCCCGGATGTGGACGCCTCGCAAGCAGACTTGCTTGAAGAAACTCGAAGTTTCGAGGCGCCTGCACCGCGCATGCACGAGTGCCTTCCTGCCCAGCACAAGGCGCATCTCCTCAGTTTTTCGCGGAGCCGAGAAGTCCGTCTTTGACTCTCTGCGTTTAATTTCGACTTTGTGCCTTCTCTGAACTGTGGTTTGTGTTTTTTTCCTCACGAATCGCTGTTTTTAGTTTTTCTTTTATTTTAGTTAAAAAAAAATAATAATAAATTTTCTTCCGTTCGTTTTCTAGGACAGGCCATTTGGCTGCAGCCTGAGGGCTTCGATTTTGTGGTGGCTATTTTTCCTTCTATGTCACGGCCTGTAACAGGCTTCAAAAGTGTAGCAAGTGTCAGCGTGCGATCTCTCTTACGGACCCTCACGGATGCTGCCTCAAGTGCCTAGGTTGTGCCTGCCTTGCCAAACACTTCAGCCTCGTGCTTCGTTGCATTTTGGTGGACAAGCTCTTCGAGATGGAGTCTTCTATGGATCCCTCGACTTCGAAGGAGTCTTCAGCATCGACTCCCACCGAGGCTCCTACTGCGCCTACTGCTTGCACCTCCAGCCTCATCAGACCTTCGTCGTTTGCAGCGGCTCGTGCTTCGACGTCATCTGCTGTATCTTCCCCTATTTCCTCAGGTCAGATAGCTCAGCAGTTGGTTCTGCCGGTGGTGATTAAAGTGTCTAAGACTCCCAGGTCGAAGCACACTCACACTACCTCGAAGGAACCTCCAGCCAAAGCAGGTGGTCTGATTTCAAACGCGGATCCATCCTTGCCGGCTTCTTTCCAGATCATGTTAGAGAAGCAGTTTATTCAATTCCTTACTAACATGGGACCCAAACTGCTTCCTCTTATCCAGCCTGGGCATTTAGCAGACTCTCGCGAGGTCGAGCCGCTTCCTTTGCCCCAGTCTGAACTTACACACTCTTTGCAAGAAGCAGAGTCTCTGTGAGTGTCTGGTCTGGCATCCAAGCACGTGAAGCAAGGAGCAGATTCTTTGCAAGTGCCTCGACGGGAATCCTCACACTCTATACAAGGAGCAGAGTCTTTGGGAGTGCATCGAGGTTCCTCCATCAAGCCTCTGGAGCTTCGATCTACAGCCTCTAGTCCTATTCATACATTGGCATCGGCTGCTCTCGTCTCCGAGGCGAAGTCTCCTCAATCTTCGAGATCTGGTTCCAGACACAGTTCTCACCGACGTTCAAGGCCTTCATTGAGGCATCCTTCCAGGCAAAGCTCTTCTTCTCACGACAGACTATCTTCCTCGAAGCCTCGATCTACTCCAACCTTGTTCAAGGTCTTTGATGCCGGACCTCGAGGATATCCCGGTTTCGATTGCCTTGTCCAAGTCCTTTGATGTCTTTTTCCTTGCCGAAGCTTCATCTTCGACACAGGCTGCCTCGACGTCCTCGAGTCCTTCTCGAGGCAAAGCATTGGCAGATCAGCTATCTTTCTCGTCTTTCCTTCGTCAGATGGCTGTGGACTTGGATATTCAATTAGATACTGGCTCCAAATACTCTAAGGAGTATCTAGAAGTCATGCATCTTCCTCAACCTCCGGCAGAGTCTCGCAACTTAAAAAAAAATTTTCTTTTTTTTAACTTTTTTGTCAGGCAGGGAGCCCATGGTTTTAACCCACTTTAATCAGCGGGTTAAAACCACGGGCTTCCAGTGTGGGAAGGGCAGGAGAGATTCAGGGCAATTGCGGGGTGGCAGGAGAGATTCGGAGTGAGAGCGGGAGAGTCGGGGCAGGCAGATTCGGGGCACAGCTTCAGGGCAGCAGAGAGCAGGCTGTGGTGCCCGACTCTCCTGCTCTCAGCCGCCGTTCTCCGCAGTGCAGGCCTGCTTTAAAACCACGGGCTTGCACTGCAGGGAACGGCGGCAGAGAGCAGGAGAGTCCAGGAGCAGGGAAGAGAGATCTGGACTGGGCTGAGCCTTGACAGCAGTGACAGGAGGCTACTTCTCCTATCATTACTGTCAGGGTGTGCGCATGAGAGGGGATTGCTCTGGCTGTGGGTAGGGGGGCATGTTAACGATCGTCCCCATTTGCATGCAGGCCTTTACTGAATTGGTTGGCCGGCATGCAAATGGAAACGGATCGCACACGGTTTGGAGGTTTAGTGAATTCTACCCTTAAATTGGATCCTCTAGTAAACAGGAAGCCAGTGAAGGGATCATATTTATGTTTACCAGTTTAGCCGCTGTATTCTGGATAAGTTGTAGCCTCCTCAAATTACATTTACTTAAACAAGCATAAAGTGAGTTACCATAGTCATAAGAACATAAGAATTGCCGCTGCTGGGTCAGACCAATGGTCCATTGTGCCCAGTAGTGCTGTCCAATTCACGATTTGAATCGATTCACCGATTCTCTTCGGGTGAAATGATTAAAAAAAAAAAAAAAAAAATTGGCCTCCCAATTCGCTTACTGACCCTCCCACATCGCCCCCTAAAGCAGGAGCGGCAGTGCTGCCTCTTGCTGGCCGGCCACTGCCACTCCTGCTTTAGAAGGCGAGGGGGGAGGGTCAGTCGGGAAGTGCTGTTTCGGGCTTCCCCCCTAGCCTCCCGCGCATCTAGGGCCGAATTAAAGGGTGGGCCTGATGCACTGCTACAATGAGTACATGCAGCAGTGGTGTTTCTGTGTATATCTTCTGCCTCTATAGACAATGCTGCTGTTGGTCCTTGCCTGCTTGCAACTCACCCGCCGGCTTCATTTAATTCCGCTCGCTGCCGCAACTCCAAAAGAGCGATTGCACGCCGCCGGCCCATAAGCCGTCTCTCCGTCAGAATTGATGTCAGGGGAAGGCTTATGGACTGGCGGGTGCAATCGCTGCACACACCTGGTCCTTTTGGAGTTGCGGCAGCAGGGGGGGTTGTTAAATGCAGTTGTCTAGCGGTGGTGGCGGGCAGGTGGTGAGTGGCGGGAGGCGGAATCGGTGGCAGGTCAGCTTGGGAGAAGGAAGGCAGGCTTCGGGGGGAGGAAAGGAGGATCCTGCAACACTTGCCATGAAACTGGACCCACAGCAGCACAGCATTTCTTCTGCTGCCATCAGACTGCTGCTGCACGATTTAAAAAAAAAAAAAAAAAAGAGAGAGATCAAGTGTAGGCAGCCTGAGAGGAGAGCTGAGGGGAAGGAGGCAGGGAGTGAAGAGCCAATAGGACTAGGCTATAAAGGAGTGAATAAGTACTGAACTAAGGATGGGAATGAGAAAGGAGACAGGAAGAGAAATATAGGGTTGGAAAGAGGATAAAGAATATTTGGAGAGAGGGATGAGTGAGCAGAAAAAAAGATCTGGTGGGAGAAAGGGAAAGAAAGAACAGTGAAGAAAAGTAGAGAAGCAAGAAGGGGAAAAGAAGTAAGAAAATGGGTACATGCGGGCGGGGCAGAGCATGGTGGGGTAGCCTGGGCAGGGGGGTGCAGGCCTTCAAGGGGGGTCAGGCCTTCAGGGATAGTGACACAGGCCTTTGGGGGGAGGACAAGCAGGCCTTCAGGGGGGGCCCTGGTGTAGAAGTACACGGAGGGAGGGAGGGGGAATTCAAAGAGAAGTGCATATGCCGGACTTTGGGGGCAAGAAATAAAGAGAGGAGAGGGAGAGATATGGTGGACAATTGGATTTAGGGAGGGAAGGAACAGAAAGAGAGAGAAGTTGGACACAAGGGATGGTGTGGAGGGGGGGATAGAGATACTGGATAGGAGGGTAGTTGGGAACAGAAAAGGAGAGATGTTGGACTCTGGGGTGGTAGGTAAGAAGGGAGAGATGCTGGATTAAAGGGTAGTTGAGAAAAGGTGGATCTGTGGATGGAGATGAAAAAAAGGAAAGTTGCCAGACTTCCAGTGGAGGGAAGGGAAACGGAAGGAGAGGACAGAGATGGCAGATGGATGGTTAGAATGAAGAAAGAAGGAGACCCTGGCAAGCAAGTTATCAGAAGACAACCAGAGCCTGGGACCGACAAGATTTGAATAATGACCAGGCAACAAAAGGTAGAAAAACTAATTTTATTTTCTGTTTTGTGATTACAATATATCAGATTTGAAATGTGTATCCTGCCAGAGCTGGTGATAGACCACAAACGTGAGCTAGGATTTAACAGAGAGAGGAAAATTCTTTTTTGTTTATTTTGTTTACACCACAGTGCCAGTGTGGTTAGGAGATGGCAAAGGGGGTGAAGAGACTATAAAATAAACCCACCAGGATGTTTGAAAAAAAACACCCAATTGGGCAGGAAAATCAAATCGAAAAACCAATTCAATAGGCTGAATCGAATCAAAAATGTTTTTTTTCCTGAATCGGGCAGCACTAGTGCCCAGCAGTCCGCTCATGCGGCATCCCTTAGGTCAAAGACCAGTCCAACTAAAATAAAATAATGGCCTGAACCAAAACTGCAAAATGTTGCTGAAAGAAAAGGTGACGTACTCTTCTAAGCATCTTTAAACTTAAAAAGTATTTTTTTAGTAACATGAGTCCCCCCCTTATTAAAGCAT